>NW_017731763.1:1371063-1394601 GCF_001890085.2 Hipposideros armiger | reverse complement strand
CATCGCGCCACTTGGCCGGCCCCCATAATATATTTTATAAAAATGCTATCTTGACCCAGTTATGAGGCGCTGGCTAGGTTAGTCAATTCTCCTTCTTGAGTGGCCAATGAAGTCTACAACCCCAACCACTCCCCTTATTGGCTTCTCACACTCCAGTACACTGTATATCCATTCTAACTACCCAGGGCCGGGCACAAAACATCCAGCCACAGCCCCTATGCTCCAGCACCTGCTGAAATGATTCAATGCTAAACCCGATTACTCTGCCTCATTCTTTCCTTCCCACAGAAACTGTAAAAAAAGCACTTGCCCACAAGTCCCCTCTCCTGCTGCCTAGTAAGTGATCCCCATGCTTCCTCTGAGTGGCCCTGCATTGTGTGACGTGTTCTCCCCAAAGAGCTGGGAGTAATAAAACTGTAACACTCTTTCTGATTTATCCCTCTTGATCTGTGCTCTGCCTTACCATACATTATTCAAGGTTATATGATTAAAACACTACCCCATGTTGCATTTTCAAATTGCATGGAAAGTCATTTGCTTCTGTTCTCTATTGCCCAGATGTATTCCATATTCTAAGAATGGATTGAAGGCTATTAGCATCTCATTGGACTTAAAAATTGGTACACAAAGAGCTGTGACTTAAAAGAACTGCTATTGGTGTTTAAAAGCATGCTTAATTTAATTTTTCACTCACAAAAAAAAGAGTTGGTTTAGTGAGAATCAATAAGAACTGAGGGCCATAAAACAGAAGAGTATTTTGAAAAATAAAAGAAAATCAATAAGCTCCATGAAACTTTCCCCAAAGATGTGAACAGAAATAGAGTAACTTCCTATATGTCTTCCCTAATAACCCGTAACCCCGCTCTACTTTTAGCCTTATGCTCTTGCATCCCAAGATTACTTCTGAAAGTTTGAAGATTGTGCCCCTTGACAGTTTATCTGCATTTACCATTTAGCCTTGTTTACGTTCAATAAATCCCCTCTTAACATTATGCACTAAGACAACTACTGTATGATTGGCATTGTTTTCAAATGTATATTATTCAAATGCTGAAAACTAAGTTTCTGCATATCTGATTCCCAGTCCTCACTTCATTTTTAAATGTTTCCTTTAATTTTTTTTTTTTTTTTACATTTAGTTATCCTTCTGCAGGATTTCTTCCAGGGTTATATTTAGGACCACTAAAAATTCAGGGAATCATTGTAACCCAAGCCTATGTTGGTCTGATTTAGGAGTCCTAAATCAGTTTTACTATCTGGGAAAGTGGTAAATTAGTGTCAGGATTTGACTTTAAGGTCAGTAATTAAGACACAGATAAGAGAAGCTTTGAAACAAATTGGGCTGGATTCATGTTTACATTTATGAAATACTGAGCCAAGAATTACCATTCTTGGTGGTTGCTGACCACAAACAGCTCACAGAATAGATCAAGTAGGAATTCAATGATGTCCTCTAAAACTCCCCTTCTTTCAATTCCTCCATACTTTCTTCCTTTGCTTCTGGAAATCTTTCACATCGTGAATGTGGACATGGATGGGCCATGGAACTGAAGGTCATGATGTTCACATCCACTTCAAGGGTGGCTTGGAGCATCCTAACTGATGTTTAGAGAATGGGAAATGTTGTGTTTGTAGCTATGGAAGAGCCACCTAGGATTCCCCTGGGTGTTAAGTGGACATGATTATTTTCTGATGTGTCAGAGCTGATTGAATGAGGAGCAGGAATAGTGAGCTCCTTCTAAGATTGGAAATCTCTGTCTTGTTGAACCCTTCATAAGGGATCTGAAGAACTTTTCTCTAGTCCAGTTCTGTTCAGTATTATATTAGAAGCCATCAGGTGAGCAGTTCATATAGCATTTCCAAAAGAGGTAAAAAATAATTTGTCATATATATGTTATCAACAAATCAAAACAAGTCAATCAATATAGTTAGAGGTAATTCTTGTTTTATGCTGTAAATTTTTTTGTGTAAGAACTATTCATTATACTTTTCCATAATGTCTTTTTTCCCACCCAGTTCCTAAATATGTTTTATACATATGAGGTCTTCAATATGCATTTATTGAATAAATCATAGCCTCAGAAAATACGGTGATGCCTTTCATTACTAATATTTTAAAATATTGAGCTTGTGCTTTGGATTAAAAATTGTTCAGTTTCTCAACAATTAGTTCTTTATTTTTCTGAAGTCAAAAGGAAAACAGATTATTTCACAATCAATTCCAATTTTCAATCTTTTATCACAATTTGACATGTGAATTTCGACTGCCAGGCGGTCCCTGTTTTATAACCTGTTCATTGCAAGTTCTCTAAAAGGTGATATCCAAAAATACAAAATTCAATAAAATATATGTGACAAATATATACCAATTAATTTCAGTATTTACTTTGTGATGGAATTCTTACCTCATATTTCTTGAAGCAGATTTCACTTTTCAAATGTTGTATTCCCAAAATAAACATGTAAACAAAAAAATGAAGATGACAAATGTGCAGGCTAAGAGTTGGAGAAACCTGAAATAATGGATGCTGCAGTTTAGACATGAAGGACTTAGTCTTGACTCATAGAAGCATGTGTTACTTTAAGGCCCATATTTCTAATGTAAGTGTCTTTTTACGCTATGGATTTGCACGCATGATTCTCTCAAAATTCAAGCTTATCATGAATATCATAAAATAAATTGGAAATTTGAAGGTCTGCAGGTAAAAAAACACAAAGCAAAACCTTTTGGCCATTTAAGACATATTACAGAATTATACCCTTGGAACCTATGTTATTTTACTAACCATTGTCACCCCAATAAATTTTAATTTAAAAAAGACATATATACAATGTAGAAGAAAAAAAACAAACGTGTGCACATGCACACATAGACACACACACACACACACACACACACACACACACACACACACACACACACATAGTCTGTGCCTTTACCAAAACAGAAAAATAAATATTATTTCTGGAATGCATGAGGACAAGCCTATGAAAAAAAATATGCATTTTTTACTCCATTTCATCTCCTGGCCACTCTCTCTTCTATCCTCTGGCTAAACAGAGTTCCAGCCTGAATATCTTACCCTAATACTGTATTTTTAGAGTCCTGCCCTGTACATCAAAATTATTCCTCCCATTCCACTAAAAATATTTAGGAAAAACATTCAAAGGATTCCCCAGGATAAGAGTAGAAGCAGCAATAGAGATTGAGGGAGCTGTTAAGTTGACCATCTTCTTATACACATTTCTGTCTTTCATAATTTTCCAGACCCCCCAAATTTTGATACTTTATATTAGCATGTGACAAAAATTATCTGAAGTAAAACGTAGTTGCAACAGCACCTAGACAGAACTGCTAGATAGTAGACACTCCTTAAATATTTGTTGAATGAGTAAATATTTGTTGAGCAGATAAGTGAATAAAAAGCATATCTGAATACAAAAGGAGCGTGCCTTCATTTGGATGACCCAGAATGATGGTGTTAGCAAAAATAATGAAGCTCTAGGTTCTGAAAACTTGGCACTTCCATTTCAAGCATATCTCTGTCTTTGAGATGCAAATTTTCTGGGATTTGTGACAAATGTCAGTACTATTTCATGTGAATAAGTTAAGTCCATTCCTCCTTGATAGACAGCTTAGTATTCCAGAATTTGAGAGCTTTAAAGAACTTTATAAATCACACTGTTCAAACTCCCCATTACACACAAGGAAAGTAAGACCTAAGATCTCAGGGCTCAGTGCTGGAACCAATGCTAGCTAGCATGCAGATCTCCCAAGTAACAGTCTTGAAATTTTTTAATGCTACCTTACGTCAACATGAAAATGCACAGACACAGTTGGAGGATATATTTAAAGGAAAAAGCATACCAAAATGGGATTGAAGAGCTAACCAAGGATATTTTATCACCTATTAAGTTTTAGTAAAGATTTGCAGTGAAAATGCAAGTGCAGTTTTTGATTGGCAGTGGATCCAGTTTAGCAAAGTTGGGAGTAAATTAATGCAATATAGTAATTTTATATTTGTGAATCATCACCAGAGAAGAAACAATGTTAGCCCAAAGTAATGATGGTATCTTTGGCTCACAGATTATATCACATAGACACCATTAGATGATCTACTCGTAAAGTCAGTCTTATGCATTCAGCAGTTATAAACGTTAAAACAATTTTTCAAACTGTTCAAATACTTCCTTCACACTGGATGCTAACATTCCACTTTATCCTCTCCTTTTATAACAAATGAAGACATCAGACATTAAGATTTCTAGCCAAGTAGTCTCTCGTCCTCTATAACATTCTTTACAACACCAGGCTCATAATAGATGCTCAAAAAAAAGTTGGGAGAATAAAAAGAGATAGCAATGCAAAACCCATAAGGTTAATTGTTGAGAGCGTCCCCCATTGTTCAGAACATTCATATTCTATTGGCCAATTTGGAGTAGAGAGGAGTCAGCTTTCCAAACATGATCCTAAGAGCTCAGGTTATATGGACTAGGATCAGAATTAAACCATTGGCTTTGGAGAAAATGGATGATGCTCTGCCCACAACTTGATAACACCAAAAAACACCAATGAAAGGATACCAAAGGGTACCTTCTGCACTGACACACACCTGCTAGCTCAGTGTTTTCAAAGTGTCAGCAGCCCAATAGTGCACAACCAGTTTTCATCTGTTTTTCATATTGAGTTTCCAAGTAAGAATTTACTTAAACCATGAGTCTGAATCAATAAAGTAAAAATAAAGGTAAAAAGTATTGCTATAGCTTCCACCATTAAATATCAATGAAGAGAAATGACATAAATGTGATAAAAATTGAACCTACTTATCACATGCTTCCTTGTAAATATGATCTTGACTATTGCCAAGAAGGATATTGATAGTCAGTTTGCTTCAGGGAAGAGCCTTCCTGAGTCATGTTTGCCCCAGCAAAGCAAAACATTTTATTTAAGTAACTGTTTTTATAAATAGATAATATAGGGCATGATATGTTTTTTATTGAAGTCTATAAATACTCATATATTACATTTTTACAATCTGCACCTGCATTAAAATTATAATTTATTAGTGAGAAAACTCACTTAGTTACAACGCATTAAAGATAAAATCCTGACTTGTAAAAAAATTATATCATATATAGAAATCAATAGCTACTGCCATTTTTGACTACTGCACAGCATCTTTTTTTATTACAGTTATATTGGTTTTAAGAAAAATGAAAAGTTATAAAAGGATACTATAAAATTGAGAAAAGGATTGTGTAAAGCTGTAGAAAACAGATAATGTAGTGAGGTCTAAGGAAATGTAATGCCAAAATTATCATCTACACAAATTATTTTCTATGAATCAGAAAGCTATCTGACTGGGAAGTCTAAATATAAGAGTAGAAGGAAGTAAAAAAAAAATCACATCAATGATTTACAAAGCATAAATCTAAGCTACTATTACCTGCTATAAAAATATACTGCAAGTTAAAATGATATACCATGTAAAAGCAAAGACCATGCCTTCCTATCATTTAAAAGCAGACTTTAAAAATGAATGAGTCAGGTCTTTCACTTCTAGATGGAATAAAGGCTGGACTTACCCTCCCCTCTGAAATGATCACCACGCCAGCCAAAATATCCGAAAACCAGTTTCCAAGATACTAGACATCAAACAACAAAGAACATTGATCCCTGAGAGATGGGAAGCAAATGATGTGAGCCTTATAATTCCCTTTGCTCACTTCCTTGAGAGAATTGGCAGGATGCAGTGAAGAGAGGGTTAACCTAAGTGGAGCTTGACAGAATCTCTGAGTTGAAGAAATGGAGCTGAGAGTCCAAGGAGACCAACACAGCCAAAGTATACAGGAGCACAGAACAGGAAAGAACTGTACACAGAAAGAACTCTGAAGAACTGCACAGGGTCCCTTTCAGATATTCAGCTGAGTACTGATGAGTACATGTGTGCAAGGAAACTACTTGCAGGTGGGAAAAGAACTTTCCAAAATAGAAGGCACAGTAGCTGGTGCTCACATAGGGGTGGGAAATGTATCTGTCCTTACCAGCAGACTGGAAAACCTCATAATTCTGGGGGCATTGAGTCAAGTACTCAGAATGGTATTGCATAGTACTGGGGAATAATTTGCTCTACACTAACCATTGAAATGTTTACACAATGTTATAAACACAACACGAAAGGATCCATTTATTTACAAGAAACTTAACTGTATACAAGATCAAAACTTTGAAATGTTTTGAATATAAAAACACCCAGCACCCAACAAGGTAGAATTCACAACAGCTGGCATTCAATCTAAAGTTAATAGACATACAAAGAAACCCATAATGAGGGGAAAAGTCAATCCATTGCAAATGACTCAGAACTGACAAAGATGTTTGATTTAGTAGACAAAGAGGGTAAAATACATTAAAACACATTTTATATGTTCAAAATGTTAAGTAGAGACATGGATGATACGAAAATACAAATCAAACTTCTAGTGAAGAAAACTACAATATCTGCTATGAAAAGTACACTGGGATTGGGTTATTGACAGATTAGACATTGCAAAAGAAATGATTAGTAAACTTAAAGACATAGTAATAGAAACTATCCAAAAAGAAACATGGACAGAGCAAAAATAATTGCAAAATGAAAAGAGCATGAGCAAGCTAAGGAACAATTTTAAGTGGACTAATATATGTGTAATTGGAGTTTCCAAAAGAGAAGAAAAAGAGAGGAGGGGACAGAAAAATAATATTTAAATAAATAATGGCCAAAATTTCCCAAAGTTGATGAAAATGGTAAATCTACAGATAAAAAAACCTGAACAAACCCTAAGCACAAGAAAGATGAAGATCATACCAATGTCCATGTAATTAAACTGCTCAGTACCAGTGATAAGAAAACCTTAAAGGTAGTCAGAGAAAAAAGGTACACTGTGTACACAGGAATAAAGATAAGGGTGAAAGCAGATATCTTGTTGGAAATAATTTAAATTGATAAGACAGTGGACCAACATCTTTAAAACACTGAAAAAGGAAAGTATCAATGTAAATATTCTTTTGACATCAAAAATATATTTAAAAATAAAGGTGAAGACATACCAAACCTGAAATAATGCATAACCAGAAAATTACCACTAAAGTAAATGTTACAGGAAGTACTTCACAGGTAGAAGGAAAATGATACTAGATGAAAACCTGAATCTACACAAAAAATGAAGAGCACTGAAAATGGGCAAACAGGTAGGATATTTTTTCTTATTATTTAAATCTCTTTAAGTGACACCTGACTTTAACAAAAAGAACAATAATTTGGGCTGGCCGAGTGGCTCAGTTGGTTAAGAACTCTCTCAAGAGTGCGAGCTCTGAGCAACAGCGGTTCGATGCCTGGCCCGAGCTGAGCTGCCGCTGAGCTGCCAACAGGTGGCAGGATGTCTCAGCTATAAAAAAAAAAAAACAACACAATAATTTGTGGGGTTTATAACTTATGTATACTTAAAATACAAGACAGCAATATTATAAAAGCTATTTATGTGAGGGGTAAAATGGACATAAGGTCCTTATACTATACATGATATGGTATAATATTAAGGTAGACTAAGATAAGTTAAAGATATATACCATAAACCTTAAAGCAGCAATTAAAATGACAAACAGTTATAGCTAATATGCCAACAAAAGAGATACAATGGCATCATTTTTTTTAAATCCAAAAGAAGGCATAAAAAGAGAAAGAGTACCAATGGGACAAATAGAAAACAAATAGCAGAATGACAGATGAACAACAATCCAAATCCATAATCACAGTAAATATAAGTGGTCTAAACATCCCAATTAAAAGGAAGAGTTTGTCAGACTGGATTAACAGAAAGCAAGAGTCAACTATATACTGCACAGAAGAAACAGATTTTAAACCTAGAGTCAGAGATGAGTCAAAAATAAAAGATTGGGAAAGATACACCATGCTTACAGTAATAGAAAATAAAGCTTAAGTGGTTATGTTACTATTATAAACAGTAGGTTTCAGAACAACAACAAAAATATTACCAGGATAATGATCATTTTGTAATGATAAAGGTGTCAATTTATTAAAAGGACAATCCAAAAAGTTTATGCAACTTTTAACACAAAGTATCAAAGCCCATTCAAAAAGATATAAGCAACCTAAATAGCCATCTGTCTAGTAAATAAATTTAATCTGTAGTTTAAAACCTTTCCACAAAGAAAATTCTAAGCTCAAATGGTTTTTACTGGAAAATTCTACCAAGTATTTAAGATTGAAATAATACAAATTCTATAAAAATTCATCTAGAAAAGTGCAAAGGAGTTCCCTCTCATTCTTTAAGGCAGCATTGTCCTGATGTCAGAACTACATAAAGAAATTACATGAAAACTGCAAACCAATATACCTTGTGAACAGAATACATAAAGAAATCTTAAAAACTTAATAATAAGAAAACAAATCCATAAAAAATGGGACAGAAACCTTGGACACTTCATGAAAGAAGATACACATGTGGCAAATAAGCACATAAAAACATTAGGAAAGCGAAAATTAAATTCACAATTAGGCACCACTACATACCTATTAGAATGTCTAAAATTTTTTAAATTGGCTATACCAAGTGGTGGTGAGAATGTGGAGCACCTGGAACTCTCATCCACAGCTAGTGGGAATGGAAAATGGTACAACCACATTAGAAAATAGTTTGCCAGTTTTTTTAAAATGAAATATACACATACCATACTATTAGACCATTCCACTTCTAGGTATTCATCCAGCAGAAATGGAAGCATACATCTATACAAAGACTTGAAGTTGAACTCCAATGTTAATAGCAAATTTATTTGTAATAGCCACTAATTGGAAATAATTCAAATAGTCATTAACTGGTGAATTAATAAACAATTGTGTTCATACAATGGGTTACTATTCAGCAATAAAAAATAATGAATGATTGTTACATGTAACAACATGGATGAATCTCAGTATAATTATGTCGAGTGAAAGAGATGAAGGAAAAAGAGTACAAATTACATAATTTCATTTCTATAAAACTATAGAAAATATCAACTAACCTATAATGACACAAAGCAAAGCAGTAGTTGCCTGAGAACAGATACAATGCATTAATAATGACAAGACATTGCATTTTCTCATTGCCCGTTTGTAAGGCTAAGATTCAGGATTGTACAATTGGTTATATACAAAATGCAGGCAGTGGTAGGCAAGTATGGCGGACCTGACCAGGAGCCCCCTTAGGAGGAAAAATGAGCATACCAATTGAGAATGAAGACTTATACTTGGAGCTTTGAACTCCCCACCTCCACGACCAAGCCTAGTTTAGCAGTTGCCACATTCTCCCAAGTTTTAATGAAATAAGACAGAACTCACTCTAACACCAGAAGATCATCTTAAAGGCATTGCATCACGGAAAATGTGAAATTGTCTTTTCCACTTAGCCCCGATCTGGTTGCAGGAGACACCAGCCTTTACACCCTGACATATCAACTTATGGCCTTATTCTTTCCCATTCTTTCTGGGCACTCCCACCAGGCTTGTGATACAAGGTCCCTCACAATCTGTCCCTTGCTTCTTCTTTAGTCCTCTCTCAACCCATGTTTTATCTATCCTAAACTATTTCAGTTCTCCTATAGAACCATGCTTGTTCACAAGTCCATGCCTTTATATGAAGCCCTTTACTGATGCTAATTAATTTGGGTTTCAGTCTGAAAGCAATGGGGGATCTTTGAAGCATGTTAAGCTAGATAGTGACATAGCTTATTTGCATTTTAAAAAGATAAGTCCAGGCTTGAGAGGAGGTTGTTGGGATAAGGTGAGCTATGTTTTCTAGGGAATAGAATACTTTATAGATTGCCTGTGGCCTTCTCTATGGTAAGAAAGAAGTGATAAATGACCCAAAGTATCTCTTACAAGAGGAAGGAAAGGACAACGAGTCTGAGGTGTATATTTTGACAGGTGGGGACATGAAGGACTTACTGCTCAGCGGCCTTGGAATTTTCCTGTGACAGCAAGTTTGATGAGGATCTTGGAAGTTTGAAATGATTGTGAGAAATCATGAGATGGTAAACAGTTATTTAAGATTTCCAGGCTGCAATAGAGCTGGTGATTATGAATTTTTATTAGAAACAAATCACGAATTGTGCATATTTAATTAGATCATTTAACAGCTTGGGTACAAAAGCAGAAAAGACAGAGATTGTATTGATTTAGTCTTAGGGATTGATTGGGTAAGTAGTGGAAATGCCAGAATTTTTATGAATGTAGAGATGACATCAGGAACTTTTGGTAAGTTTAGAGGATCAGGAGTGGGGGAAGGGAAGGGGTGGGGAATGGATATGATTAATGCATTGAGTTATGGGGGCAAGTTTCATACAGTTGGTGTAGACCCACGCACTGGCTGACTCCTTCACTCCCTCTAGTTTTCTCTCAGAGTCACTGCAATCTGGATTTTTCTGTACAAGCTATTGCAACTGTTTCACCAAGTTAGCTGACATCCTTTTTACCATAGAAACCCTTATCTTCTCAATCCTTATCTTCCCTGACCTCAGGAAACCTAGATCCCTTTCCTATGTCTGAGGCCCACATATGAAATTGTATTCATATAGGAAATAGGACCACTATTAATCTGGGAATCCAAGTCCAGATTTTTTCCTCACCCTGCCTATTCAGCCAGTTTCTAATTCTTGTCAGTTATAACTCCTAGGTATCCTTCAATCTCATTCAGTTCAGTCTTAAACTCGTTGGATCCTCTAGGGAGTGGACACTATTGACCATTCCCCTTAAAGGACAAATTATTCTTGACCTCCATAACAAAGTACTCTATTGGTTCTTGTCTTTCCTTCCTGATCACTCTTTCTCAGACTCTTTTGGAGAGTCCATTTTCTATCCATAACTCAAATAATGATTTCTTATTCTCCACTACATTTCCTAAAGGACATGGCATGTTGTAGGATATAAAAACACATATCACATTTTGTAGAATAAATAAATGTCTGAATTCTGACCACCTTAATACATCACAAGAGTTCATATTGAGACAATCCTAGATGAACCAGGCAGACTGCCTATATCTCGTTATCTCTGCTCAAAAATAAGGCTCTTCTAAATTGTCAGTAGAGGAATAAATAAAATATAAACCTGCAAGAAATAGAAAATGGAAAGGAAACCATAAGCTGATGAGAGACTTCAACCCCTTTTTAGAAGATGAAAAGCAGGCAGAAGAGAGATAAGTGCAGAAGAGCAGGGAAACTTGAACTTAAATGCATAGAGAAGAAGTACAAGAAGAACACAGCAGAGCTGCTCACAGGCCACAGATTATCTCATAAATTCCATAGGCATCAGGTCTGTGGAAGGCAGGGATAACCAAGGAGCAGGACATAAGGGAGTTGGTTGGAGTTCTCAAGAAACAATTAGACCACCAGGCCCTTACTACAGCCCCAAAGAGTCAGGTTTCTGCCCAAACTCCACACAAGTCTGGAGATTCATACCTTATTGTCTGGAGAAATTGAACTGGAGAGACGCTGAACTCAGGAACAGCGTAAGAGCGCAAAGTGTGGATCCCAAAATGGTGGAATTAATTTAATACAGGTGAGAGCTTCTCTTACCTTCCTGACTCTACTTGGCTCCCTCAGCACGTGCAGCCAGGCTTATAACATCAAACGAAAGTGATGGCAGATGAGCACTACTCTGCAGAAACTTAATAACCCCACACCTACAGAAATGACGTTTGAAATTCTGCTAGGAAAAAGCAGGACTACATGCCAGGAGCCGTCTGCGCCTCAGTATCTGACATGGCCAAACACACTGCAATTGTGACAAATTCTGAAGCTCTGACTGAGAAACAGATACTGCTTTATATCTTAAAGAATTTAAATTCCCCTTTGGATGCCCCCCAGTAGGAAGATCTTACACCCCTTCTAAAAGATATATCACAATAATTATATTTTATACACTAAAGGTGATTTTAGTCACACTATTAGTCTCTTAGTAAAGGTCAAAGTACACACCCTGTGAATCTTAAGATCCTGTTTAGACAATAGTTTTTAGAATAAATGTTGGGTGGTCATGGTAACCATCCTTTAGGCGATTATGTAAAGGCTCAGGCCTTGGTCACAGTCATTGAGGGTGGAGGGATCTGGGCGTAGTTGAGATAAATTAGTCTTTAGCATAGAAAAGGTATAGCTGTACCTTGGAGCATACGAATTATGAGGAAGTAAAACCCTGATACTAATGGAACAATGGTTAAACTGCCCGGGATAAAAAGGGGCATGCTGTAAAATAAAGTGAGACACTTCTTGAAAAAGCGCTCCTGTGTCTCCTTTCATTTTTTCCTCACCAACTCCACCTCCACCTGAGGGAACCCCTGGACCTGTGGGAGCTGGTCACCCACAACTACATGACATGGAAGCCCCAAAACCAACAACCTTGTCATGAACCTGGGGCTTCCTATCAGCTTTTGGTGCCTCACTCTAGGAGCAACTGAAAGCCAATAATCCTGACATTGAGGAAAGCCACAGATCAAAACATGCAAACTAGGGAAGCAAAAATAACTCACATTATACAGACACAATGGAAGCTATCAAGATATTTTTTTATCACTTTGAGGCTATGAAACACTACTGCATTCATGAAACAAGAATAAGATGCTACAAAAAGAGAATAAATGAAATAATAAGAAAGCCTCTTGAACATGGAATCATTCAGGATACACAAAGTTTTGTTGTGGTAACAACAGAGAAACTCTCAGGTTGTAGAACAGTGGAAGTTTACTTGCTTACACAGTCAGTTGTTGGTCCTGGTGACTCCAGAACAGCTGTCCCCTGAATAGAGGTTGGACATCTCTACCAGGCTGCTATAAACCCATGAAAAACCTATTTTAATACGAGGCTGTGGGATTTCCCATCACAGAGAAACAGTGTGGAGAGTCACATAGCAGCAACCAAACATTTCTGCTCCAATATCCCCATATTTCATTGGCTAATGCAAGTGATTTGGCCTTTTTGAAGTACAAAGGCACAGGAATTGTAATCACTTCATATGTTTGGCAAAAAGAGAACTATAAATGTGATGAGTTCTAGTAACATCTACCTTAGAAATCTGACCAGGGGAACTTGCAGAAAGTTAGAACAAAAACACAGAGATGGGGATAGAACAGAAAAGACAAGAAAATGTCAGGATAATCTAAAAGGTTCAGTGTCTATATTTCTCCAGAAAAACAGAACCAATTTTATGTATATGAGATTGATTGATTATGAGGGATTGACACATGATTATTGAGGCTAAGAAGTTCCACTCTCTATTGTCTGTAAGCTGGAGACCCAGGAAAGCTGGTGGTGTCATTCTAGCCTGAGTCTGAAGGCCTAATAACCAGGGGAGTCAATGCTATAAATTCCAGTCTGCAGTCAGGAAATGATGTGGAGATGCTTCAGGTTCATCAGTGAGGCAGAAGAAAAAGGGGCGGGGGATGTTCAAGTTCTCCCTTCCTGTGCTTTTTTTAATTCTATTCAGATACTCAACAGATCCAATGCCCACCCACATTGGGGATGGCAATTTTCTTTACTGAGTTCACCAATTCAATGTCAATTTGATTCAGACACACCCACAAAAAATATTAATCTGGGCACTCCATGGCCACTCAAATAGACAGGTAAAATTAACTGTCACAGTGTCCAACTAAAAGAATAGCCACAAAATAGAAACAGAAATGTTATCAAGAAATAATAATGCAAAACATTTCCTGAACCTGAAAACTGGGAATCAATGAATTACAACGGCCCACCCAAGCCAAGCACAATAAATTTTCCAGTGTGGAACACCATAGGTTACATTCAAAAGATTAAAAATTAGAATGACATCAGTTTTCAATATCTGTATTGAGAAGTAGCAGGCAATAGGGCAATGCTTTCAAAACGCTGAGTGTAGTAATTTTCACCCCAGATTACTGTACACAATCAGACTAATATATAAGAATGTGGAACGAGAATAAAAACACTTTTAGATTAGCAAATTATCGAAATTGAATCTCCCATGTAGCCTTTCTCAGGAATCAGCTCAAGAATGTCAGCTATCAAAATAAGGAAGCCAACCATGAAAGAGGTAGATGGGGTCCAGGTTTCAGGAGGTTCCACCTGGATTAGAGAGGCAAAGCGACTGCCCCGGATGGTGGTGCAGGGAAGACCCAGGGTGACAGCTGAGCAGCCATGGAGAGCCACCTATCCACACTCAAGTGGAGAACTCAGACTTCCGGGAGCTAACTCTCCAGAAAAATAATTTTAAAATGAAACATTTGACTTTATGGTAAATTACACTGAAAAGTTGTTAGAAAGGTGTGGAGAGAATTAGTGATAATGACAAAGAAAACAAGGCAAGCATGAACTTCAGGATTAACAAAAATTTGTATAAGGAAAGAGACCATAGGGCAACATTTGTCTGAGTGAAAACGTCTACCTAGTCATAATAAAGTAAACACAGAATGCTGATTCACCCTTACTGGGAAAGTGGCAACACAGGGAAGAAGCTGTGAGAGGCTTGAACCCTCATGTCTTTTCAAATAAATCGGTAATAGCTAAACTTAACTAATAAAGCAGCAGCAGAATAAGAATGCTAATAGAGATATAGAGGTCAATGCCAGCCCAACAGCTGTAAGAGTTGAATCTGGTTTCTTCTGAGGATCAAAACTAGGAGAAAATGGAAGGGGGAGGAACGCCAGGCTACCACTTAGATCACGGTGGTTTTTTAAGCTGCAGGCAGGTGTTAGTTTGGCAAACATTTAAAAAACATATTTTAAAAGTTTTGGAAGTTATTTTTAAAAGAGTGCAAGGGAAAATGAGAAACTGAGAACTAATCACCAGGAATGATAATGAATTCTTTGTGACAGCAGCGCTAATCTCCACAATTGAATTATTCAGGCCTTCCTCACGGGGGAACTTCTGTAGGGGTTTTCACTCGCTTTGACAGACTCCCTGGTTCCGGATGGAGCCTTTATGGAACCCTCTGAGCTTACCAAGGTCAGAGGTGTGAATGTCAAAAGCCTTCCAGATTCTGAGAGGAAAGGGGGAAATTGGGAACCTCCCAGAACCAACAGGAGACACTGGAAAGCTTGTAGTTCGAAGGAATGAGAAGCTGAGTTAAAAATGTTTTATTGTATGGCTTAAACTTCTCAGCCATCACACTTCTGTGTCACCTGCTTTGATAGGATCACACTAGGTGAGATCAGCGTGTGTGAGAGAGAAGGACGGGAAAGGGAGGGAAAAAGGAAGAACAGAGTTCTGTTCCCAGGTGAGCCACCTCTTTTTGGCTATTTTAAATTTATTCTTCTTCTTCTCCTTCTCCTCCTCTTTCTCTTCACGTCAATAATTTATTACAGGGCCCTTAGAGATACTGAGTTCCCTTTATGGGTACCCACTGATATTTGATACAAAATTTTAATATACATTACAACTGGTAAGTCAAACAGCCCACTGGTTACACCCTCCCTGAAGACTTACTCTGAGCAAGCCTTGAGGATCTTGGCTTTTCTAAGTAAATAAGAACAAAAGCTGCATGTTCCAATTCTCCCTTGCACATAATGGACCCCACACAGGTGTTCTGAGCAGCAGTGTCAGAGTAGGGCTTCCAGAGACTGGGGTTCAGTGGTACCTCACTGAAAAGCAGGCCTTGATTCCAAATATATGTAAGTGGAGAAATGGGGTTTGATACAAGTGGTTTGGCTTCATAAGCAATCTTAACAGAGATAGAAGGCTACCCTAAGGACCTTGTCAGCATTACCTGAGGGGGTGGTAAGGCAGGCCATTGAGACGCAGGGCACAGTGAGGAGGTTCTGCCTCTGGATAACTGACATTGCAATATATCTTTTAGAGATGGGAATTAACTATGTTGAGTCCTTTGCTTTTGTATTTTTTTAAAAAAGAAGAAGAATATTTTGAGTGTGTGACCCACGTCTCTCCTTTCTTTTACAGGTGCCTGTGTGAAGAGGAGGCCTTGCAGAGAAGACTGTATCATAGTGAGTTCTTGGTCATTCTTGGAAGGTCACCAGAAGGCTCCTTTGCTTGGCCCAGGATGCATATGGGAGCTGTAGGCTTCACTCAGATTCTCGAGTTGCTGTATAATTACAGCACATGCCCTTCCTTGCAAGCCTTTCTCTCTTTCTCCAGACACTCTATTTTGAAGTGCTGAGTGAACCTATCACATCCAAGTGTTGATGGCACATTTTGTTGTCACCTTGTTCAGGGCTAGGGAGTTTAATTTAGAATAAGAGGCCAAGAATGATTGGATTTCCTGCCCTAATTTATGGGAGGGTTTTTTTCAGTCAGAAGGTCCTGCTCTGTCTCCATCAAATCTGAGAATTTTAATATTTTGACAATACATGCAAATATGATTATGAAATTTACTATTTGGTGCTTGTCTTATAGTAGGCATTTAAAATATTTTTTTAATTTAATAGAAATAGTTACTTTGAAAAATTAAGACACGTGCTTAAAGTACTAGGGTGGTATGGCTTTTTGCATCAACTCAGACAGGGTTTGTTGAAGAATCAAGTTTAGACACAAATAAAACTTACTGAAGGAGAAGGGAGAGACAAATCTAGGCATAGGGACTATTTTGAGCAAAAATTCAGAAGCAAGGTAGGTGACCCATGTAATACAACTGCCATATAATACGCAGGACCAGCATTTTACAACTTTAAAGAAGATGTCATAAATACTGATGATTTGGCAGCAAGAGCAGCCTCAAGTGGCCTCTTCAAGGTCTATGTAACCTCAGCACTCCTTCACTTGTCACTTTCTGCCTCACCCATTTAATTTATAGGCAGCAGCCAGTCATTCCTCACCTCTTCCCACCCCTATGTAAGTGGCCCTATGACCTTCTTAGGGGTAAAAATCTAAATCAGAGATGTGAATAAAAAAGTAACAGAATTAAGTGCATGTTTAGTTGCATCAGGTGGATAGCTTTATGCTACTTAAATAGATTTACAGTCTTGCAAATACATCATGGCAATTGTCTCAAAATAAAAGAGCACATGAAAGACACAAGAAATTCCATTCTTTAGCATAAGATGAAAACAAAATAGATTTTGTGGTTGTACATGAAAGGATATGCAATAAAAATAAGTGATTTGATCATCCTACAAGAGGCACTGAGATAAGATCTTCTTTAATATATGGATATGGACTGCCACGAAGACAATCATAAAATGAAAGCTACAAATCAGTGCGAAGTTCAATGTGCAATGAATGCCTTTGTCACTGGGAACTTCTCTAGTCATCTTTAGATACAAAATCAAGAATTGGTATAAAAAAGGACCGGCTGAGTGGCTCAGTTTGTTAAGAGCTCTCTCAAGAGTGCAAGCTCTAAGCAACAGCGGTTCGATGCCTGGCCCGAGCTGAGCTGCCGCTGAGTGCCAACAGGTGGCAGGATGGCTCAGCTAAAAAAAAAAGAATTGGTATAAAAATGAAATTGGAAAGAAATAGAATTTCTGTCTCCTTTCTAAAGTTAATACAATAAGCTCTTGGCGTCCAATTCACTGTTGCCATCTGCTCTGCTTCTGAGACAAAGTTCATGAAGGGACCAGCACCCTACTTTCTGCCAATGGCAGTGCCATGGGAAAAAAGGCTTGATCCACAAAAGCCAGCTGGGTCATTGAAAATATCCCCTCTTTCAAAAAGACACATGCAAAGACCATTGTATAGTTTCGTACATTCTTATAAATTGCAGTATACTTAAACCTGAACCATTTTTTTTCTCTGATATAATGAATTGTCAGAAATAGTTGTACTAGTAGAGACAACTACATTTATGACTTGTTGCATAAGAAAAAAAATCTAATGATTTGGTCTTTTGTTTTCTTTTTGCATTTCCACAACTTTAGGATTTCATTGCTCTGGGGTGTTAGTTTTGTTCCACAAAATTGAACCCATACAACACATATGCCTTGACCTTTTTCGAAGTCAGATTTATATTGGTTCCTAAGTGCAGAAGTTTTCTATTTCCTTAAATGAAAGGAGGAGTGATTGTGACTATAGCAAAAAGGGCATTCAATTCAGCTTCCTAAGACCTGAATTTAGAGTCTTAGAATGAAGAGAGATCTGAGAGATCACCTGATGCTATCCAAACCTCATATTTTGCAAATAAGGAAACTGAAAATCCAGCGAGATTAAAGGGGGAGAGATGGAGCTAGAACACTGCCTCTCAATTCAGCACTTCTGTCTATGAACTCTGTTTTCCTGGACCAGTCTGTTTCTCCCTTGGATATCTAGCTATAAGCAGAGGGATGGGGCGACTAGATTCAGATGCTGTAAGGGGTTAATACACAGCAAATTGCATGTTGTGCGATATACAAGGTTATCTAAGAAAATGAGAAACACCCAATTTATGGGAATTGAATTCAAATGAAGGCAACACCAAGATCAACAACAAACCTATGTGCTGACATTCTTCTGAACTTGTCCCCACTACCCAATGGGCACCCACAAGTCATATTTCCACCTGGAACTTCAGTGCCTCATTTAGATTTTCCAAGGTATCTTCAAGATGACACATATGTTCGTTATGAAAACAGCCAATTATGAAAATTTATGAACAATTCCATGATGCTATCTATAAAAACACCTCTGTCAGGTTTACATTGCCCCATATCATCATTTTTTGCTTCCCATCTTTGTCTTTGGGAAGTAACAGATGAATAAAAGAGCAGACAACTCATCATGATGCCATTAAAAGTGAAAACGAAACAAACAAATCTTTATTGACCTTTTACTCAATGGCAGATAATGTGTAAAACATGTTTTGCACATATGATCTCAATAAATTCTCACAACAGCTGTGTGATACAGGCTTTTGTTGTTTAATACATGGGGAAATAAATCTCAGAATGGTAGAGTGACTTCCTCAAATTCACCTACCTCAAAATGAAGAAGTTCAGTTTCAAACCCGGACCTGTGTTTTAGCTCAATGCTTTTTCATTAAGACATAATTAATTTTTTTCTAGTAAGAGCAAATGAATAGTACACTTACAGAAACTCATTTCATACAATGAAGTGAGCTCTCTACTCTTGTTTGCTTCCACAGGGCTGGGCACATATTTATGACTTAAATTAAGATATCAAAATACTGATATTTGTAGGTTTTTCATTATGCCATGTTGAATAATACAGATTTAGTATTTTATTACTTGGCAGAAGGTTCACCAGCCTACAAGCTCATGTGATGTATTAGTTTCTGAAGTTGTACATAATTGCTTTTTTAATATATTAAGAAGTATTCTTTTATGAGGGATTTTAGTGATTTTGTTTTTTTCCTAATTATTGATATAAGAGGCCCTGACTAGGGAACTTGGGAAAGCTTTACTCAAGTAGAAAAGTTTGAGTTGGGGTGTAAAGAATGCTCAATTGTTTGTCGTTTCCAATCTATTACATTAAATTTTCTGACCCCTTCCACAGGTAAAACTCTATAAACCAGAATTTTATACACACATACCAAAACGAATAAACAAACAAAAAACCCAACACCTCCCCCCCCAAAAAAACAACTTTAGCAGAATCAAATAATATTATTTGTAATATCAATATTTTAAATATTTCTTTCAGATGTGAAATAATTATTCTCATTTCCTATCCTGGAAATAGGAATTCTTGCATGTTGGCTGTTCTTAAGAAAGTGGGGCACATCTGTATCATTGCAGACTGTAAATATAAATAGAACATTTAGATAAGAAATGAGACACTGAAGCAGAATTACTTTTTTCTGTACCAAAACTATACACCAACTTTGAAGGTGGTCTCTTTGTGATTAGTTGTGTTTATTTATCTATTTATGTGTCTGCTTATGTTGTCCCGAGATTATAACTTAATCAGATGTTTAATAAGAGCTGGTCTGGGCACATGGATTGTAGCCTGCAAAAAAGAAATAAAAGAGAGCTAAAGATAAACACAGAAGACAGTGTTAGATTCCTCCAACTTTAAAGCCTGTTAAGAGATTCTTTCCTGAGGAGGACCTGATTCTCTGGCCCATTCTGTTTCAATAAGGCCTGAACCACATTACCCCTCCTGTACCACCTCACTCTGATCTCAGGCTCATGTTAATTTTCTTTCTTTTCTTTCACTCCAGATCTCCTTGTCATGATGCCTTTGAACCCAGCCTAGACACCTGTTTCTGACTCCTGGTTACATCCTTTGTATGACAGTTTGATTTGAGGAATCTTAATCTTGGCCTATGCCTAGAATCATTAATTTAATTCCAGTGATTCATCAGAAAAGATACTTCTCTTTCCCTGATTACTTAAATTCGGTTCACCATCATATTTCTAATCCTAGAAGCAGTTAAGCAAAGCTTTTCACATTTTCTTCATTGGTTGAAATATATATTGGGTTATGAATATGATATAAAGTATACACATTCAATAAAAACTGGTTAGGATTATTTATTTGTTTTCAGAAACTTGGCATTTGATTACTATGCAATAACCACTATGGTCAACATGATGATTATTTTGGCATTCAATTAAATTATTCCCTAAAAATATTTATTTAATAACCATTGGGAGAAAATTTTTTTAAGGTTTTTTATAAAACACCAAAGAAAAGTTAGATACAGATATAAAGTATATAGGATGTGAACTCTAACTTCAAAAAGTTTAAAATTTGATGAGGGTAACAGTTGTGAAAACAAATAAATTACAATTACAAAATTAAATAAAAAAAGATAAAAGAAGTTGAATCAGAGTGTCATGAGTAGGCACATGAAAACATAATTAATTTAGGGTTTTATGCAGTGTTTAATCAATGAAATGGCATTTGAGTATAAACTTAGAGAATAAAAAACATTTAACAGCAAGGCGTGAAGATGCTGAAATACAATGTATATTAGATTTGTGAGGAGTCATTGAGACTGGCGCAGAGGGCTTTGGACATAGTAGTAGAAACCGTGTCAGAATTGAACGTCACCTCTGTGTTGATTCTTGTGTACACAAAGCAACCAGAATGAATGGCCTGCTTTATGGGGGTATATGGCACACCAGGGAGTATCTATTACGTTCAACCAAGCTATGCCCTTTTCCTGGTACGCCATAAACTGCAAGCAACTGTAGACAAGATTTATAACCCAGGAGCTTCTTTGGGGCCTCTTGCTCCCTTTTCAAAAGTGCAGGCTTTCCTAGCAGACCAGGTAATCAGAAGTTGGGTCTCAGCCTTTGGCCTAGGATCTCTCTGGAACATCTTTGTCAGAGGGGTAGATCTTGCCTGTGCTATCTCCCCTGTGGGTACTCTCCAGCATGGCCTATCAACTCCTGTCAGGAGCCATGGTGCATTTGCTAATCAAACCCCCAGCCCACCCCATGAACAGAAGAAGCCCAACAAGAAAGGGTCCAAAAGTACCCACTCTGGCTACCATATCAAATTAGTTTTTGTTAGATTAATACTCCTGTCTGCGCAATCACATACAAATATCTTCACTGATGGGGTAGAGGATTCTTAGAAAGAAATTTTAATCTAAGGAAAGATAACATAAAAGTTCTAGTTACTGCAAACTTTCCCTTAAATCTTAAATTCTAAATCATTTGAAATAATGGTGTGCCAAATGAGAAGGCCTCAAGAGAATTCTCTGGAAAGATTGGAAAAGGTATTTAGAAAAAGGGGAGAATGGTATCTTATTCCTTTGCTTAATGGGAACCTCTATATTTGATACCCAGAATGACTTATTTTTAACACCCCATCTCCTCAGTAATAATCATAATACGAAACAATAATCCTCTTGCAATTTGTACCATCTTCACTCTTACATTTTTAACACAAAAACTCCAAATGGTCACAATGAAGGACAGAATTGAAGTAACTTGTATTCTATTTTTTTGTCATTATAATCATTGTGCTACCATTATTTATTTTTGAATCTACTATTTAAATGTAGTAATATGTAGTACCACAGGGTTGGAGAAACAAGCCATACTTGAATTGAGTTCAAACTTTTCTTGTTATGAAATTACTCTCAAAATGAATCGATGTGGCTAAATCTACAACTGGCAGGAGGCAACTGTATAAATGGGAATTCACCAAATTAATATCCTTGTGGAATATGTTTGCTAAAGGGTAAGTATTAACAGTGTGCTAATTTGAAGCCTACCTATCTATTATTAACCCTCAGAAAGAACTGCAGCAATTATTTATAATTTAGACCAACAAAGGTTTTTTTTGTTTTTTCACAAGGAATATTTTATCACTGACACCGTTTAGAATTGTCAGAATCTGGTGATAATTAGAAATAGACTGACTGTCGGTTATACTATTGTTTTAACATTTTTTACTCAAAGTGCTCTTCCTTCTCGTCTGCATTCAGTCCTAATAGCCACTATCCTAACTAAATGGCTACTGAGCTGAGGAAATGTGAGTGTTCTCCTGAGACGTTTAGAGTAGAGCACAAAGGCTATTGGGAGAACTTGAGCCATGCAGCAGGACTAATAAGGCTATAGGTATGGAATGCGTCTGGGGCCTGCTTTTCACCATGTTTTTCTGGGGTTCGAGGGGATGCCACAGCATTGAATTTGACTCAAGTCATTTGGAATGACTCCAGCCAGGAAAGCATTTTGTGGGGAGGAGAGGGCCACAGGAGAAACAGTCAAGATATGCTACTTTGGACTGCATTCCCCACACTGGAGAAGAATGCAGTGTGCAGCCTCCCCAAAAGGAATCTCTCGAGAGATGCCCTACGGAAGAGCCCATATTTATTTACCTGCCAAGACTGGCCAGCTGTCCTCAAGAAAGAATCACAAGCTGCGCCGGCTAAATAAAAGTAAACAAATAAGAAAAGTTACTCCTTCCCCTTTTCCTCTTCCTTCCTGGCCCGCTTCTCTCAAACTTGAAGAAATCAGAGAAATGGCATAGTTAATACAAGAGAAAGTACTGAAGGGTGAGGATTGAAGTTGTACCTCACCCCTATCCCCTCTTCCTTCCTGCTCTTCCCCAATCCAAAGATAAATCTTGGGCACTAAGGGGGATACTATTCGAATAGATTTAAACTAGGCTGGAATTTTACTGAAAATGGATCTGTTTTTAGACCTGAAATGACAGCATCAGCCAAGTGCCCAGAGATCTGATGGAGCCTGTTTCAAGGCACTGCTGAGCTCAGCCCTTCAAGCAACTGGTTTGGGTAAAATCCCGTCTTTCCACTACACCAGTCTGTTGTTGATACAGGAGGCTGACAAGTCTTCTTTGCCCACCCCCACACCCCTCCCAGAAACCACTGCATATCTTTCACTTTATTTAGAACACTTGCAAATAGGTAAGATCTTTAAGCTTCAAGTTGTTACCTGTCAACAGAGCAGCCTCCCACCACTGAGAAAATTTTAAGTGTTCTTTCCTATAGAAATGTTAAGTATAGAAATGTTAAGTCTCCTCCCTAGTTCTTTAGTTTCTTAGCTCTTGGCTTTGATTACTCTTCTAACCAGTTTGTGAATCCTAGACTAAAGATCCCCCCTGCTTCTTAATTACTTTGTAAATCAGTTTCTTAATCCTAAACAATAGAAAGCTCCTACTCC
>NW_017731763.1:1359123-1364973 GCF_001890085.2 Hipposideros armiger | reverse complement strand
CATATGAATACACTAAAGTTTAACTATGAATTTTATTACTTAGGAACATTAATTGGCTTTCAAATGTTGCTACTCTAAAGAACATGGCAGTGCACATACATCTTTATCAATACCGTTTACTGAGAATAAATTTATCGAAGACAAATTATTGGGTTAAAATATATGATTTCCCTAAGATTCTTCAATAAATATATATTGTAAAATTATTTCTAAAGACTTTGGACCAGTACGAAGTCCCCATAACTGTGTATAAGAATGGCAGTTTCCCTAAATTCTTGCCAAAAATTAGCATTTTTGGTGGGTTTTTTTGTTGCTATTGTTATTATTTACAAAATAATTATTTCATGGGTGAAAATAGTAGCTCACTGCTTAAACTTTTTTTTAATTATTAATGAAAATGAATATATTTTATATGGCTGCTGGCTACTTGTGTTTCTTTTTTTAAGCACTGTGTATGAAGGTGGGCTAAAGACTGAAATAAACAGAAGCTTATTTGTCACCCTTCCCAGCCGGTGTTAAGCTGGCAGGCAGACATCCCCACAGGGTGCGTGACAGACCCAGGCTCCTTTTCTCTCATGGCTCTGCCACCCGCTAAAGCCTTATTGTTGAGGCTGGGTTATGCCACACAGGCTTTAGAAGACAAAGGAGGAGGAGAATGGAGAATAGGCATACCCACTCTCCGAAAAGGCCTGGTCTTGAAGTGGGACATCGTTTCTGCTTCAATTCCACTGGGAGAAAANGGTTGAGCTGTTGTTCAGCATCTTAGCTGTGGAGGGCAGTGTCACTGGCCCTCATATGTGGGATCCGAACCGGGGCCCTCTGGTGTCCCAAGCGAGTTCTTAACCATCGCGCCACTCGGCCACCCTAACAGATTTATTAATAAAAATCTATTTTTCCTCATTCAGGGGCTTTGGGGATACAGAGGATACCCCAACAAAATTGCCAGTCACAACCAAAGAAGCCAACACGGTCTTCCAGGTGGAGTTTGAGACTCCTTACTCTTATCTGAGATTAGCTAAAGTGACAGTTCTGTGAATTCCCCAATAGGCAGGGACAGCTCTACACCCCTGCCCAGCAGAGAGCAGATACAGAAGAAAAGACCTATCCCTCAGCTTCCCATAGAGATTTTATGGGGATCACATCTCCCAAGGGGAAAACGAGGCAGGCAGTTAGAGCTAGCAGGCAGTTAGAGGCAGGCATTGGGTCTCTGTATTCCTGCATGTCCCACAGAATGTGACTGCCCGGTGACCTCCCCTCTCCACCCAAAACTCCCCTTTGTATTGTAATTACCTACCCCTGCAGGAAAACAAATGGGCACAAAATACCCAACTAGATCAGTCACTCGCACCTGCGCAGTAGCTCTTGTGAATCACAGGTGCCAATCAAGTGGTCCCACGCACATAGGGGAACAGCCCATTCTAGAGAAAGGGAATAAAAAGTCCAAGTTCTAGGAAGTCCCCCTGCTCTTTTTGACCACTTCTTCCCTTGTTTAACCCCTTCCTCCCTTTGTGCATGGCCCGCTCCAAACTCTTTGAAATGTACTATCTCTTCGAATAAACAACTTTTTCAGTTACTTTACTCCAATTCTTTGCTCCAGTTGCCAAGGACCTGGACTTTGGGCCGAGAAGGGCCCACTCTCCGACAACAAAGCCCCTTGAACCTCTGCTCTGCCAACACAACCTCTTTTGTCTTTATATTTGGTGCTTAACTTGCAGCCCTCTTGCAGTCAGATTTGGGAAGCAGAGAACTCTGCAGGCTTCTAGCTCTGTGCTCCCCTCCTTAACGACGCTGAAAAGCATAGATCCTGTGTCTTCATAGAGGGAAAAGGGGAGACAGTTTTTTTCTCTCCCCTTTCTCTTGCCACAATGTCCTCCTTCCCCAATCCACCTCACTCACAGCTTCTTGTAGGGAGACTGTCACTACACATTCCCCGTGAGACCAGTTCTCCCTGGGAGTCCACACCTTCTTCTCTCAGGGCTTCTGCTCAGCACCAGACTCAGCTCCATCAGGGGGCTGCAGCTAGGCTTTCAGCTCATTTTTCCCTTCCTACTTACTAATGCTTTGCTTACGCTCCTCTTACTAATTCCCTCTTCTGCCTTTGCTACACCTGGAGTGTTTTCAATTATCTCGAGGAATATCATGTAATTCTCAAAAATTTCTCTAGATCAAATCAAATTTCAAATCACTTTCATTTAAATAACAAATCTGTGCTTTACAGCATTTTAATGAGGGTAGTACACTGCCAAAACAGTTTGAGGGGCATTATGACACAAGTGTGGATACTGTCGTGTTTATATGGATTATTTCTTCCAAATTAAAAGCAGGAAAAAAAGCTCAAATAATTTAATGAGTACATTTAAGTGTTATAGGAAAGGGTCTGGGGGATGTTCTCGTGCTGCAGGGATGAGTGATAGATACAGCACAGTGAGGCAAGAATGGAACCAGAGAGGAGAAGGGAGGGATAAATAAGGTCTTTATTAAATCATGGGAATTGTTTCAAGTTTAGATAGGAATTTGCTGCCCCATAATATATTTTTTTTAATTAACTTTTTTTTATTTTTTATAGCTGAGCCATCCTGCCACCTGTTGGCAGCTCAGCTCAGGCCGGGCATCAAACCGCTGTTGCCCAGAGCTCACACTCTTGAGTGAGCTCTTAACCAACTGAGCCACTCGGCAGGCCCTGCCTTATAATTTTTTAAATTCAGTACATTATACTTGCAAAATATTTTTCTAAGAACTTTTGCACATTATTCAATATGTACACAATTATCTTTACAGACAGGGAAACTAACATATAGAACGCTAATCCCAGTAACAGTTTTCAGGGTACAAACAACTCCAAATCCCCCCCCCTCCATATTGAAAACTGACTTCAGAAATCTTTCCATAATATGTCATTCCCCCTTTTTTTTTTTTAACAACAAAGTAAAAATATTTCTAATGAGCCTATTTTCCTTAGTGGGAGGATTGTGTACTGTATAGGTACTCTTTACTTAGTACATTCCATATATCAGCAACTTTATCTATATGGTTTCTAAGCATCTCAACTGTTCTGTAGTTAGCAAAAGTGTCCTGGAGGCAGCTCGTACTAGCTGTGGAATATAAAACTGAAAGCAACAAAGGAACAAGACAAACAAATAAAATAACAAAAATTCATAGACATAGACAATAGTTCAGTGATTACCAGAGGGCCAAGGGGGATGGGGACAGTAGAAGAGGGTAAAGGGGTCAAATATATGGTGATGGAAGCACAACTGACACTGGGTGGTGAATACACAATGTGATATATAGATGATGTACTACAGAACTGTACAGTTGAAACCTATGTAATTTTACTAACCATTGTCACCCCAATAAATTTTAATTAAACAATTTTTTTCAGAACAACTTTTAAGCCACTTACTAAATGTTATTATTATTAAAACAAAATATGTAAATATATTGAAAACAAATTATATTAAAAACAAAGGTAATACATATTTAAAACTCATGACTTCCTCATTATTTTAGTCATTTTACAATTAATTATACTTTGAGGGTATTTATGTTTTTTGCGTCCATATATGGTGGAAACACCATATAATGGTATGCTACTGTGCTTCTCTTCCAGGCTCCATGTTCAGGGACATGGCATAGGGAGCTTCAAATTAGCCATGCTGGGAGTATTTACACTATGGAAATCAGACAATACTACAAATCAGGCTTGATATACTATTTGTTGATTATTTAGATCTAAGACAGTAATGCCATTAATGCAGATTAAATGTAAAAGTGCTTAAAGTGCTGCTAGGTAATCCTTTACCTAATTTTTATTAAAACAGTAAACAGCCAACAATTTCTTGCTTCTATATATATATTTATAAATTGACCTGGGTATTTTTGGTTCTTACATTATAAACCCACAACTATAGCTTCCTTTAACTTGATCTTCATCAAAGCAAGAAATAGCAGTCCACTTAGCAGTGACCAAACCTCAATTATTATTCCAAAGTTTCTACATGACTCCCCTATTGCTTCTCCCAACGTTTCAAAAGAAAGAGAACATTGAAACAAAATCATACAATATGCTAACCTATCTTTAAACTGTGATAACTTTTAAAAATAAGGATTCTACACCTTTAAAAAAAATCATTAAAAATTGTGTGTATGTAAAATATGACATGCATATGAAAGAGTATGAAAATCTAGATGTGCAATTTAAAAGAACAATAACAAAACAAACACCCATGGACTTTATATCTTCTGCTTTTGGCCAAGATGGAAGAAAGGAACCAGATTTGTACTCTCTCCTGACACAACCATGAAAATAGGACAAAACATTTTTTTAAACTGGACAACAAAAAATGAAAGACTGTATGATTCCTAAAAGACAAGGTCAACAAATGAGGTAAGACTTAAACTTGTCCCAGTTTACTAGTTGAAAGAGGCAGAGGCAGGATAGTCCCCGAGGACTCCTTAGACTGGGGAGGTGGGAATAAATGTTTGAGGAGGCTGAAGTGGCCAGAGTTTGCAGTAAAGAGCACCAGAGCACACTGTAAACAAAAAGAACACATCATTTAAAAAATGATTCCATTTACAATGAAATCAAGAACATAAAGTAACTATGAGTAAACCTAAAGAGAATATATACTGGATTATTTACTTTAAACTAATATGTACTATGGGGAAAATTTAAAGACTACCCAAGAAAATGGGCAGATATACCATATTAATTAATTGGAAGACTCAATATTGTTAAGATGTCAAGACCACATTACTATCACCAGAATGAATGACAAAAAAGAAAAATTGACACTTTCATGTGTTGGTGGGAATGTGGAGCAATGAAAACTCATGTACTGCTGATGAGATATAAATTATTAAACAACTTTGGAAAAATGTTTGGCTATATCACTAAAGCTGATCATGCAATGTTTATCACCAAGCAGTTACGCTCCTAGATATTCATTTAACTAAAATGCATACATATATTTACCAGAGATGTGTATTAAAATGTTGTATATAAACTATCCATAAAAACCAAAAGCTCAAAACTACACCAATGCCTATACACAGTAGAACATACAAATAAATTGGAGTATACTTCCACAATGGAATGCTATACAAAAACAAGAATGAATAATCTAAAACTACATATAAAAATATGGATGAATCATAAACAGATAAGGTTGAGAGATAGATGCATGATGTAAAAGAAAATATAGTACGTGTATATGACTTCACTTCTTTAAATATGTATACACTAAATTAATCTGTGCAGTTACCTTGGATGTAATCGACTAGAAGGGAACCTAAAAAAAGTTTTCTGGGTGCTGATAGTGTTCTGTTTCTTCATCTGAGTGCAGGTTACATAGGTGCTTTCAGTTTGTGAAAATTCATGGAGCTGTATATACACTTTAAATATATGCAGTTTTCTGTATGTATTGTAGACTTCAATACAAAGTTTTAAAAATACTTGGCATCCAAAGCACAACTTCATACCACTGTAGAAAATGCTACATTTCTAAAACTCTAAAATTAGAAAATGTTTTATAACCAGAGAACAAAAACAAATAAAGCAGCCATGGTTTTCTAAATAGCATATTTTAAATTATTTGCTATGATGGTTGACACATTGACAAATACAGTTTCACAAACCTACGTCAGTTTTTTGACAGTCTATTTTCTCTTTTCAAAATTGCTTCTTTCCTAATTATGAACTAATAAAATACTGTAGAGAATTCTAAAAAGTGTGTAAAGGTAAAGGGAAGATTATAGAAATACCTTGTACTAAATACAATATTTCAGTGTACACTGTACATCCTTTTAAATATCGCTATATAATTGTCTAAGTATATAAATATATATACA
>NW_017731763.1:1355861-1356803 GCF_001890085.2 Hipposideros armiger | reverse complement strand
TTTTTTTCTTTTCTTTTTTTAAATTTACCTTGGTAAAGACTTAGTCTTTTTCCTTTCAATTTGTATGAGAGGAGGGTCACTTGCTTGCACTAAGTTAAGAGCCATAAGTAGCCAGATTAAAAAAATAAACATTATTTGAGCACCTATGATGTTTCTGGCACTGTGGTGTTACTGAGATTGCAAAAATTGGAGATGTATTCCTTGTCCTTAAAGGATTTACAGGTCCAGTAAATGAGGCAAAAATATAAATGTAGTGTTATTATGTAACAAATATAGGAGAATATAAAGGAAGATGCATTTAGAAAACTTTTTGCACAGGATCTATATGACCTTCCTTCCCACTCCTTCACATACAAACTAGTCCATTCAGCAAGCACTTGAGTGTTTATATAGGAGACTCAGTGTTTTACTCCCTCTTTGATGGTCAATAGAGGTACAGCATGGCCTCTGTCCTTGGGCAATACACAACCATCAAATGGACAAGATCAAAACATCCGCAGCAATGTTAGCTCCTTTGTAAATGATATAAATATCTCACCATTTGGTAACTACAAATCTATCCATCACAAATATCAATCAGTAAATGCAGAATAATTCAAATGTAGAGAGAAGTTAAAGGTGGTATTTACTGTTCACATACACTATCTAGCCTGTTTTGCTCTTAATCTCCACACTTTTTAAAATTATTTTTCTGTATCTCATGATTTTTCAAAGTTAATCATTTTTAATTCGTCATCTTACCTAATTATTTCCTTATTTCCTATAAGCAAGTGCTGATTTTCTCTTTTTTGAAAAACCTGGTAAACCATGGTAGAGAAAATAAAAACCAATACGTTAGAATGGTGTGAGGCGCTGTAGAAATAAATAAATAAAAGGAAAAACCAAAGCAGGAGAATTCAGAGCCTCTTGCTGCATCGCCCCGCCCTCAGCCTGCTGAGAAAA
>NW_017731763.1:1329733-1351131 GCF_001890085.2 Hipposideros armiger | reverse complement strand
TAGACTGAAGAACAAAAGGACAGCAACTTGTCTGTTCCCCTTCCGCAATTTCCCAACGCTGTTCCCCTCCCCCAATTCCCCAATAAAATCTTTAAAAAATGAAAAAATATAAAATATAAATAAATAAACAAACAAACAAACTTAGGCAGAGTTGCTAAACTTGTGACTAAATTTTGTAAATAAATAAATGGTACATACACCTGGCATATTGTCTGCCTTCACTGGACCTATATTTATTAGAAAAATATACATTACAGAGAAAGTGAAATCATATTTATTATATCAAAAGGTAAATTGCAATTATTATGTAGATTGATTTACAAAGAAAAACAAGATCACACAAGGACTAGATTTTTTTCTCCAAGTTTTCTAAGTATAATGTTGTTTAATGTAGTCTTTAGCTTTTAGATATTTTTATTGTTTCTTTTGTCACATAGGCATTCATGAAATGTTATGTGTAACCAACCAACTTTTCATAAACACGACAGATTTAAAATCCTAGTAAATAAAGTTAGTAATTATTCTATATCAAATTTAATTAAACATTTAATTGTCATCTCCTCATGGTAGCATGAAATTTAGTCCAATATGTTGGGGATAAGAAGGTAGGTTGATTTTTTTGCCTCTTCCGTCCCTTTTTAATGAAAATGAAGATACAGGTATTTTTTTGCAAGTGACTGAAATTACAAAATAAAACAAAATACCTGCAAAGATTAACAGGCCTTAAAATCTTTTAATCTAAATAAGAAGAGAACATTAAGAATTTAATATGTCTTCCCAATGGACATAAAAATGAATAAATAAGAAAATAATGATTCCAGGTATTATTGTACTAGATTTCCCTTATATTTTATCTTTCATTACATCACTTAAAATAGAAACAATGGTAAAAATAAACCATTAACATGAAATAGAAATGATTAGAAACCTTAATATGAAAGAAAACACTACTGGAACTTTTCAATAAGCAAAGAATAGCTTAGCCAAATAAGTTGGAGTATTGAAATAGTCCTACATTGCAAGTAATTTGTTAGTGTTTTAAAGTTCTTCTTGCTTATTTAATATGATATTATCTCTTTCTAATAGTACAAAATAAGCAATATTAAGGGAGAAATTGATCTGTTGTCAGTCTTGGGGCTAGACAATCATCAATTCTACATTTGCCAGGCATCTCCCAAAACCATTTGAAAGGTTCTGAACTCTCAGACAAAGATGTAGATCCTCAAGGGAACTAAACAGAAGAGAAGAAATATGACCAGTCTCATTAACTCCTGTGCAGACCAGGCCCTTGTTAGAATACTCCTAATTACCCGATTTATTTAGAACCCTCTTACAACAGTTTCTCTCTCTTTGGGATACACAAACACACAATACACACCTCAGAAAAAAACTGATATTGAGGAATAAAAAAGAAAGAGTGCTAGATCCACAAAAGTTCAGGCTGGAGAGAGAATGTGGAACTCTAGGTGATTTGTACCCAGTCCCAAAGCCACCTCTCTAGACCACTGGGAAACACAATTGCCTACTGAGAGTAAAGTATGGGCTGAATTGTGCCCCATCCCCAATTCAAATGTTAAAGTCCTAACCTCTCTATACTCAGAATGTGACTGTATTTGAAAATAAAGTCTTTAAAGAGGTAATTAAGTTAAAATGAAGTCATTAGGATGGACCTTAATCCAATATGTCTGGTGTTCTTATAAAAATAGAAGATTAAGATACAGATATGTCTGGTATAAAGACACAGGGAGAACATAGCCATCTACAAGCCAAAGAGAAAGGCCTTAGAAGAAACCAGCCATGTTAACACCTTAATCTTTTATTCAACAAATGTTTTTAAAGGCTTTGACATGCACAGTGCTGAGTTTTCAGGCTACATAAATGACTGTGATAACAAGCCCTTCAGCATCACCACCATTCTAAATTTTCATGGGGAAACATGATGCCATGCTGAGATCAGTGCAAAATCCAGAGCTCTGCTTCCAAATGACTGACTCTCCCAGAACACTGCCTTCCCTCTCTAATATACATGCACTGCAGCTTCTTCCCTTAATCTCTTATCTGAATTTTCCATAACCACAAGCGGTAGGACTAAAAGCTCTTGACCTTTAAGTAAACATTCACCCCACTAATAAACAAGGAAATGAAAATAGAAAAAAAAAAGTGAGATGTGATTTTTTTTAACTCTTTAGATTTGTGTCGTTGAAAGGTACAGTTACCTCTAATAGCTAGGACCTGCTGGGTCATGGCCCAAGTAACTCCGAGAGTCCTTCCCTCCTCTGGACCCACTCAAAGCTGCCAGCTTCCCATGACATTCAGTAAATGTGTCTGAGCACTATTCCTAAGTCAGAAATATGCTCTCTTCAGAATTTGAGAACTTAAGGAAACCTATTTGGCGTTACCCTACCATCGTAACTACAGGAGGTAAGAGATGCAGTAATATGTTCCTTAATTTGTAGAGGGATATCTGACCCAGACCACTGAAGACCATATATTTCCCTGATAGCATGGATCCCTGACACTCTGAAGACTATATATCCAAACCTTTGGGGTACATATCTTACCAAAGGCTTTGATATACTTGCCAGTTCTGGTTCATCTGTTTTGATTCACGTGAAGTTGTCAATATGGTGGACAGGTGTCACATTCAACGGAATGTCCAGATGGTCCAATTGCCTTTGGATTATTATATGACAGTGGATGGGAAAGCTATAATAATAGAGCCCTAGGGCAGGACAGTAGGTGCATATTCTTCCCCACCCAGTGTGAATGTAAACTGCTCCTGGCCTTCCCTCTTGATAGAGATGGGAAAAATATATTCACTAGATCAGAGTTTCTCAATATCTGCACTATTGACATTTTGGACTAAACATTCTTTGTTGGGGGTGTCCATCCTGTGCATTATATGATGTTTTGCAGCATCTCTGGCTTCTACCTACTGGGTGGCCATGAACTCCAGCCACGGCAATAAAAATGTCACTCCCAATTTAGAACCACTGCACTAGCTCAGTAGTCATCATATTTAAACCCACAGCTATGTTAATCTATTCTAGTAAAGATATCATAACTGGCACAGCAACCATAAATGGGGCTACTATTTACTTGTTTAAGTTTGTGGTAGTCTACTGTTGCCCTCCAGGATGCATGTTGTTTATACATGGGTTCAATGGTGAATTAAATGAAGATATGATGGCAACTCCCTCCCCAATGCATTTTTAAGGTCCTTAAGGGTGGCACAAATCTCTGCCATTTTTTCAGGATGCAACATTGTTTTTGTTTTACTATCTTGACTTGGGGGTGGGGTAGGGTAGGGGCGGTGGTCAGAAGTTTCTACTTGGCTCCTACAATTAATCTTACTCCACAGGCTGAGAAACCAATGTGGCTCTCTGGAAACTATTATACAAAATATGGCCATTCCAATTATACATTGGGAAACCAAAGAAATGATCACTGGGTGGGTGAGTGGACACAGACAGCCCACTGTGAGCTGGACCTGAACTAAGATTCTATTCATTACATGTTGCCCACGTACCTCCTACTCTAATAGGAGAACCAGGATGACAAAATTCAGATAAGTCTCTGAGAATAAGTGTCAACTCAAATCCAGTGTTTAGTAGTCCTCGAAATGGCTAACAGTATCTTTTAGTCAGTGTGTGGTAACTTGACTAATGGTTATAAGTGCTTTAGGGAGAAGGAAAGAAGGAATAATTACTGTATACAATTGCCATGGTGTTGCAGGGTCCTTCCTTCTAGAAACCCAGCCTCTCCTTCAGTTGTGGCTTGTGAGTCTGAGAACTGGCTCAAGTCCAGAAACAGGTCAAGGGATTGTAATATTTAGCCCCTTAAAACATCCATTCTTACTTTCCTTTGAATCTATAAATTAGTAAAAAGAAAAACCCTGTTTGAGTTTACATCTATCTTGCTTCTGGGGTTATTGTATTTTTATTAAACATCCCCATAGCTTTCTGTAAGTCAGGTTTTCTTGGGTGCTACTCTGTCATTATAATAACTGTGCTAAGCTTGCTTTTGAAGTATGAGAACCACCACCCGAAGTCTAGTATTTATGATCTCATCCTTTCCATTGCTATCTAGTAGCCCAGTTCTCCTATAGCATTTCCCACTGTCAGACCTGGTCTACAGTCAACAGCCACACTTGGGTTCTTAGTGACGCCTACGATCCCTCACCAACACATTCCTTATTACTTAGGTGAGCAGAGACTCATCTGCATTACACAGTCAACATGAAGGTTTTCAGCTCATGCAAGGTATGTCTCCTCTGGCATAACCATTTGGATGAGCCTTTCGATTCCCATTTCTGTCATGGCAATTCTGCTATTTCTACTTCTGTTAGCAGAGGGCCTTGCTTTCTCCAAACTCCTAGATTTCCATCCTGGGAATATATTAGCATATGGAGGTCCTTGATAGAGTGTTAAACCCTGTATAATGAGAGATTGTTTTCATATCAGCAAATTCTTCTTTATCCAACTTTTTGTTCTGGTACTTTTCAATCTAGGATGCTCAGAATCCAGGCACTCTCCAACTTCTTACAGTATCCGTTGGCTGAGTCCTACAGTTGCTTCAGGATATAATTCCTTTCCTCTATTAGTAGACTCAGCACTTACCCTGCTGAGTGTATGTTGTGACCTAACTATTGTTCTGGTAGGTAATAGGGTAGGTGGGGGTAAATCTTGAGAAGGTGTTGATGTCCTACAAGGCAGAGACTTTTGTACTGAGGAAAGGCTACTCATTAAAAGGGAGGGGTGAACCACTTCGGCAGTCCCAAACACTTCAGGGAAATCCCAAAAAATTGAGAGAGCTCACATTTTTTAAGTACTTTGAGCCAAATTTCCCTTCCCATGTCTCAGATTCCTACCTGGGTCTTGATTTGGTGTAATAGAGTTGGTGAAGTTGACAACTCAACAATTGCAGTCTGCTTTCAGACTGCAATTGATGAAAATCTTTGCATAGGCTGCCAAAGAGGCCCTTTGGCTTTCACACACACTTTGCATTAACTTGAAGATTAATCATACCTATCCTTTTGCTGTCTTTTATCAGTGTATTTATTGACCACCAGCAATAGATATTTAATTCCATAATCTTTATAATTGCTATTTTTCCTTTAGCTCTCAAACATTTGAGAGAGATTGCCCCTGCCAACACAGTTCTCCCCACTGGCATCTTGTCCCAGTTCAACACAGGAGAGATTTTTAACTGCATGCGAGAGGCTAACTAAATGTCATCATGAGTGATGAGATCTTCATTGCCAGTTAGACTGTCAGTTACCCAACTCCAAAACCTGCTTCCTAGGATAACTCTGGATACCAACTGACATTTTTCAAGTCCCAAGGAAACTGACTCTGAGACTGAGAGATGTATCTATTCAAGAGGAGCTTATTTTGAGTGCTCTGTGGAGCACTACATAGAGGGGGCAAAGGAAGCAGAATTGAGTGAGATAAGAATCTGGGCGGTGATGAAGTTACAGCACAGTCGCAGTTGATCATGAACATGGGATGATTAGCCACAGCATCATGGAAGTGAGTTTCTCATATTCACTATTGTATCGCTAACAAGATTAAAGGCTATTACGGTAGCAAGGCCCAAGTGGAAGTCCCTAGAAATGCCCCCTTCCACTGGTGTATGAAACCAAAAATATTCATATCCCTGGAAAAATGACAGATTAGTGCCACCATCAAAGACTTGAAAAATGCAGAGTAGTGATACCCATCACATTCTTATTTTAACTCCCCTCATTTGCCCATGCAGAAGGTGGATGGATTTTAGAGTGTCCGTGGATTACCATAAAATTAATCAATAGGTGACTCCAATTGCAGTTGGCATTCAAGATGTAATATCTTTCTCAGAGAAAATCAACATAGACACTGGCATCTATTATGCAGATATGACCTAGAAAAGGCTTTTTTCCATACACATTATCAAGGAAGCCCAGGAGCAGTTTGCTTTTACCTGACAAGGACAAAAGTAAGCCTTCACAGTCTCACATCAGGACTGAGTCAGTTAGTTCACATGCTGTGACATAAGATAGTCCAAAGACACCTTGACCATCTTAACATTCTACTAGCCCCCCTTAATCATGAAAATATGCCAATCAGACCCCAAGAGCTGATGTAACACATATTTTAAATGCCATAGTATGACATAGTTGAACTAGTGGGTTGGAGATAAACCACACAAAAATTTAGGTGTGAATCACCTCAGTCTAGAGCACGTTGAAATGTCCCTTCTAACATAACAGACAAGTTGCAGCATCTTGTACTACCTACCCCAAAAAAGAAGCACAATGCTTAATGTGCTTTTTGGGACTTGGAAGGCAACATATTTCATGTTCAAATGTGCCAACTTGACACAGCTATCAAGTAACCCATACGTCTTCCAATTCAAAGTGAAAGCAGAGAAACAGAAACTTTGTAATAAGTCTAACATGTACTGCAAACAGTGCACCTGGGTCTAACAACCCAGCAGATCCTATGATATTAAAAATATCTATGGCAAATAGGAATGATTTATGGAACCCCTGGTGAGACACCAGAAAAGAATCAGACTTAGGGTTTTGGACCAAGTTGCTGCCCTCTTCTTCATATAACCATTCTCTTTTTGAGAAACAGTTCCTACCTGGTAGAGATTTAACATCTCATTATGTGTCATCTGTCGATCATCATACACTAAATATTACTTGACCCATCAAGCCTAATGTTGGCCATATATAGCTGCAGTATATCAACAGATGGGAATGATATATGATACGCCAAGTTAGAGCAGGTCCAGAAGACACAAGCACATTGCATACACACGAGTCTCAGGATCTTTGGCACTGACCCCTGCTGCATTGAGTCCCCTCTTTCAATTCACATTTATGTTCATTTGGGAGAGTTTCTTATGACTACTTTACGGAGGAGGAAAAATAATGGGCCTGATTTCCAGATGGTTCTGCTTGAAATGCTGGCACTAAATAAGAATGGGTGTCTGTATCATTATGACCCCACTTATAGACAGCCTGAGGGAGAATAGTGAAGGCAAATTTCTCAGTGGGAAGATCTTTAGTGGTATATTTGGTTTCCCACTCTGCATTGATTTATAGGTGGTGACTAATGATTTGCCCGGATGATCAAGGATTTGGAAAAAACAGCATCAAAAGCATGGTGACGAGGTAATTTGGGAAACAGCTATATAGATGGGCATCTCAGAATAGGCACAGAATGTGAAGATTTTTATTTTCCATATGAATATTTACCACAGGGCATTTACAATAAGAAAGCCTTCAATAATAAGATGAACAAATAACAGGTTTTGTGTCAGTGAGTCTCTTTCCCCAAATACTGAACACTTGCTCAATGGGCCTATGTATACAATGACTCTCACTAAGCCTCCTGTCTACCGTTGCTGCAGAGCGCTCCTATCAACCAACAGCAGAAATGAACACTGACACCATAATATGATACCATGCCCCATGTGCCAGGCAGCCACATGATGACAGGTTAGGCCTCTTCCATGATGGAGGGGCACATAGTCCTCACTTAAATAGTTATCTGTTCTGGATATGGTTCTGCCTTCCCTATCCATTATTCAAATTCCAGCAATACAATCTTCGATTTACAGAATGCCTTATTTACCATCATGGTATTCCATGCAATATGGCTTCTGATCAAAAAACCAGCACAGCTGCCCGGTGCCCCTTCATCAAAGGTCTAGGTCTCAGCCTCACAGGGTCACTCACTAAGTTCAAAAAACAGAGAATCAAGCAAGCAGCAATTCCTCAAAGGTACAAGTTTCAGCTTTGTGGGATTTCTCTACATTTCTATGCGTTAGTTATTGTAATTTTCCCCCTTTTTCCTTCAGTCCTAAGGGTGGTAGCTGCTTCCTGCACTTTCTACCACCATGACACTTAAAATTCTGCTTTTACCCTTTCGGTTACATAGTAATGACCAAATAGCTATTAATGATTATTTATATTAAATTCTTCTGGTCACATAACTGATGTGACTTCTGCCTCCTGACTGGGTTCTGACTGGTATACACAGTTAAATGTTGAATGGGTCCATAAATTTATTCCTACTGGGAATCTGCCACAAACTATTCAGGAAAAATACCCACAGGACTCTTTTTTGGCAATTCTTATCATCTAGAGTCCTAATTTTATTTTTTGATCTAGCAAAGTGGCCATAATTTCATAGTTCCATTGCTCATTTTTTTATTGTCTCTATTGTGAATAAAAGTATTATGTTGTCCTCTTAACTATAGTTGCTCATCTCAACTGAATGGGATTTTCTGTTCCATAAAAAAATCAGCATCCAGAGTCTAGAACCAGTAACAGAAATATATTTATCATCCTTATGACACCATTGCTACACAAATAAAACACTTATAGTCTCAATATAATTATCTGTAACAGTGACCACAAATATAGAATAAATTTTGCTACTTAGTGGTAATCGAATAGCCTGCTGATAAATAAATTGAGAGAATTTAGTGCTTAAGATGTTCAGAACCATCTTCACAACTAAGCATTAGTTTTCCCTTTTTGTAATCCTCCATTAAATGTGATATTGAGAGTAATCCAAGGCCAATTTTGAATATAAAAGTTAATATTATCCGAATGATTTCACTTGTGTTCAAGAAAAAAAAAAATGCTTCCTAACAATCTGACAACACATTGCTGAAATAAATGTGGCATCTCCCTGGCATATTTACCAGTTTTTAAATCACAATCCAGAACAAACTGGAATTTAAAGCAACACAATACAAATTAAGAGAGAGCCCCACACCCTTCTTATTTCTAACCTGTAAAAAGAAATTAAATAGATGCTGGCCTTTATGTAAAGCTTAATTGGAATTTTAATTTGCTTCTAAATATCAAATGTAGTCTTTGATATGTAAGACCTACGGGGGAGGATCAGAGTTAATGCTTCTTAATCCAGTGCAAATTGTTCACAAAGATACTGAAGTAGAGAAGTAGTCTGCAGATTAAATCACCCCACCTCCTTGTTTATAGGAATAGAATTTCTTCAAGATAAATATTATCAGTCATCTTAAAGACTAAAGACATCTTCCTGTTTATCTTTTATGCAAAAGAATTTTCCTTCATTTTATAATGCATTTTGCACTAATCTCAAATTGAGAACAAGCTTCTCAATATCATTGACATTTCTTTGATGGAATCTAATGATCAATGTGAAACTGGAGATGAAGCACATAATTAGTTGGTGATTTTAAATAAGGAACCCAGCTCAGAATATTATAATATCTTTCCCTTTGGATGCTCCTTATTTTGTTCAATCTCCTATGCCCTACCTATTCCCTGGTGATAAATTTGGCTGTATTTGTAAATGGTGCTCAAGGGACACAAGAAAGTGAACTATATAAATGAGGTAACCTCTCACAAAAGAGGATGCTCACCTAGAAACAACAAGAGGATGATGGACAGAGAACTTCATCATCCCATGATTTTGTGGATCATCTTATCAGACCTTTATTTTTCATCTGTTTTGACTCTTTTCTTGACCATCTCTGGATTTAACCACTTCCTATGGATTTGTATCACTATCTCAGTGGCTGCATATGCATGTTTTCTTACACAGACACACACACACACACACACACACACACACACACACACACACACACCACCCCAAGATTAAAGGGCAATCTTGGCTCAGGGAAGCAACCCAGGTCATTTAGTCACAGCTGCAATACCCATGCCAACCCACTGGTAGTTTCTAGTTTTAATATCTCTCATCACCAGGAGAATTGCATCATTATTTCTCTTGGGTTTTTAAAATTTTCCATGGAATGAGAGGCATGATATTGGTTAAGCAGGTCACTCAAAACATGTGTCTAGTGAAAACGAGTGTATTTTGCAGTCCCATTTCAAAGTTAAAGGTACACAAAGCAAGAAATGTGCAAAAATCACAGTGAAGTTTGGATTCTGCTCAATAAAAACAAATTAAATCCAAATTTAGGTTCTTGCCACATCATTAGCCAAGCTCCAGTTGTTCCTAGGTATTGAGGCGCATATGGTCTGTGAGATCATCCACAGCCGTCAGGCCCCCTATTAGATGACCAGATGGACTGACTGAAATCCTAGGGAGCAAAAAGACCTATGCAGGCATCCCATTGCCCAACACTCCAAAACCACTTTGCTTCGTGCATTTACCAAGGTGCATTTTCGCTAATTGTAGTTTTTTAAAACCTATAATTTGGTATATTATTTTAAACCATTTTTATTTTCAAAATATATTTAAGCTCTTTCTCTTAACTATATCCAATGCCACTTCATTCAATGGCAACAATTATAGCACTATATTGTCAACTGACACTAAAATAAAGTTTTATAATTTTAATAATATTAATTTTAGATTTTTAGGCTGGATCAAATTGTAATGTTTCTCCTCCTGTAAGTATTCAGTTGAGCATTCTTTGTAAGAATGTCTTTTCAAATAATTTTGTATCTAATAAAAATTTAATGCAAAATTACTCAAATATTTTATTTTTAGTCTTTATAGTTTTACAGTACCATTGTAATTAAATATATTATATAAAGGGGAGATGTATGTATGTAAGGGGGCATATACATATATATGTATCTCTATATGCTGAACTTATAGGAGAAGAAATAAGCAAAATCATTTAAGAGTCTACTGTGTGCCAGTCTTATGTATTGTGCTTTTAATACATTATCTCATTTAATCCATACAAGATAGGAGAATTAAACGTAGAACAATAAGGACTCAAAAGTTTAGACAGTATTTCAATCTGTTATGTTTTGATTTGCTCTTTTATCCTTCAAATAATATATGAGGTTAGAAATAATGTATGAGGATCTATAGTATATTATGAATTTTATAGTGGTCAAATTCATTTTCAAACAGACACAATGATGAGGAAAGATCAAAGAGTGGAAAGAACAACAGCATTTAAATCAGATTGGATATGAGTTCTAATTTTGCTGTGTGATCTTGTGCAAATTACTAAAACTTTTTCACCAATAAAATAGACATACAAATATGTATCCACTTGATAGGGTTATCTTAAGGATTACTTCAAATTATTTAAGAAAAGCTCTTAACCCATGATGAGCATTCACCCAATAAGTACAGGCCCCTTCCTCTTATTCGTTATAATATTTAGTAATTGACATGTCCTCTTGGAGAGTCAAGTATGGGATAACAGTGTCTATCCTCAGAGTGATTTTGAGAATTTAAGTAAATTATTTGTGTAAATTCATCTCAATATACAATAAATTGTTATTTCTGCTGCACTTACGTCAGATCACATATAGGAAACAATATAAACAGATAAACAATAAACAGATAATAGATAAACAACATAAACAGATATAGAAAACAATGGAATAAATATTTCTAACTAGAAGCCTATGTTATTGATTAAAAGTCATTATTGTGGATATTCTAGAATAAATTGAAAGCAGTCATGACTTCCCTATCCTGACCTTCAAAATACATGTATTCAAGTGTATTTATACTGCAACCTGGAATCACAAATCTCAGACGGTTTACGTACTATGAGGCTCTCCTTTCAGTCACATTTTTTGATTAAAGAATTCCAAGTGCACAGCTCCAAATAGCTATTAAGAGAGAGCTTGCCCTGTACTAGTACACTGACAAGTTGAAACAAGACCATCCTGCTCCCAGGTTCTGGCAAACAACCACTGCTCTCATAATTGGGCTTGCAGAATTTAATTACAATTTGGATACTCACACAAAAGCTAACATTTTTACCTACATACGATTAAATGTTTTTCACCTATTGGTTGTCAAGTTTAGTCATGTAGTCTTAAGGGATTAGGTGTCTTATTCAGCTGCTTGCTGCTTGTGCTCATTCACAGCTGATGAAATTTGTGACTGGCAAAATGTGTAATGCCTGGCTTGGTCAGAGCTGAGTGGAGCTGTCTGGCTGATTGGGTCCCTTCTCAATTCTACTGCTTGAAGTCTGTTGAGTCTGCACACTTCCTCCCTTTAGTGTCCTGGCGTGGTCATTTACCTTCAGCCTCTGTTGCCACAAAAGACTAGATGGTTAGTCCTCTACTGCTCAACTCAGCATCCATGTCCCACGGTACCTCTGGGTAGCTGGGAAAGACTAAAATGACTCCTGCCTTTAATTGCTCAATAAGGCTTCAGGTTTGATATTGCCAAGCCCTGGTTGTGTAAGGGAGGCTAAAGACAGGATCTTTTTCCAGAGTCTAAAGCTAATAGCACAGGCGAGAACCTCTCTCCACCCTACCACCTATCATGAGAACTTACTTATCAGACTTTAGTGAGCTAAACCCATAGAAAGAAAAACTTGGATGTATACAAGTGGTTAGCTCCCTCTGCCTCATGTTTTTCTAATGTGCTGTAATCCCCAGGCACTGGGAAAGCCTGAGTTTACCTTTGCTTTCCCTATGTCAAATCTTTCTTCTGACTCCAAAGCCAACTTAAACCCTTGATATGCTAAATGGAAGTAAAAGAAATTTAGAAAATCCTTTTCTGGAAAAATATATAGCACGGCTTGAAAGGATACTGTCCTAATTTGAAAATATAACATGCAGTGTCCCAAACTGTATATTACTTGTATTTTTTCTTTATCTTGTCTTAGTTTCTCTCTCCTGTCTCTTTGTCCCAAAAGATGGCTCTGGGTTGATTAGGATATTCCTATCCATGAAATGAGACTAAAAGAGATACATTAATAATCGCTTTTAGATATAATCCTTGGTAAACATGGTCGATCTTGGCCCTAATGAGGACCTAGCCTGGAAGCCTTTCTCTTTATTATTATTTTAATCTGTCAGGCCTCAAAAGATAGAACTAATAGGAGAAATTACATAGAAATGTATTAACATTAGCCATCAGTTAGTTTCCTATTACAAAATAAAATTCATCGTTTTCTCTATAAACACTCTCGAGTGTCTGCTATGTCCCCGGCACTGTGCTACCTGTTGGTAGCAGAGATATACAAGATCTTGCCCTTGTATTCCAGGATCTTAAAGTCTAGTAGGGAAAAGCAACACAGTTACAATAAATATAAGTACTCTTGTAGAATTCTCACAGTGAGGCATGCTCATGAAGTATTCAGTGCCTTGTCTTCTTTAACTTTTGTGTCCTCTGCTAAAGTGTTTTCAACTCAACCCTGTTGAATTAATTCATTTGAATGCTCACAAGTGTGACCAAGCCAAGAAAGAACATTTATTAGAATTGAAAAACAGACAACTAGTAACTTCTCTTACCATTTCCAAGTGTTTGAGGTTTTATCCAAGGAAATATGAGCAAATTATTTCCTAGGTTTTTCCTTCATTGAATCATATTAATGAAGTATTCCCTACTCTATTTAAAACATTCAAATAAATCACTGTCAAAAAGTAGATGGTTCCTGAATATGTTCACATCCACCCTTCTGAAATTTTGAGACTATAATGATGTTTGCTATTGAGCGAATTTGAAGAGAAGGGGTTTTCAAGAAATATTTACCTAGCCTGAAACTTTAACAGAATTAAATGGGTCTCAGGAAACAGATTCATAGCAGGAAGAATCTACTTTCCAACAAGCAAATGAGAAACCTACCCTGTGATATTAAAAAAATATACCCATTCTGGAAACAAACAGAAATCTATTGCTCCCCAGTTGTTTTCTATTAGAAAAAGTTTTACAAAACGAAGGCACATTCTTGCAAAGTTTCAGCCTCAGAGTCACAAGAATATTCCCAAATAAGAAATTTGCTTAGGAACCCATTTGTTTTCACACTTTCCTAATTAAAAACCTGTCCATGTACTGCAGCTAAATATAGATGACAAACATTAATCAGAGGTATTTTAAAGTTTTAATTTTCAGTTGGAGGTTTTTGAGCTTTGGCCATGATATAGGGAAAAATTATTTGGGGGCTTGACAACATACTGTTTCAGAACTTTTTCTTTTTTCCTTGTATCAGGAAGGATAAAAACAATAGGCAGCAGTGGGTTTGTGTGCAGTAGCAAGTTATTGTTGCAAATCTTTTTACTCCCAAATCTTCTGGTACAGAGATTTCATAAGGAATAAAAATGAATCAAAATTGGCAGAACATAAAGTACATAATCATGGAATCTAGGCAGTTCCAGAGGCACGTGGCACTTCATGAACAAATGTAATGAGAGTTTTGGCATTTCTCGTGGTTGCTCCTCTGTGAAGAAAAATGAATTAGCTCAAACGAATCAGTTCAAGCTGAAACCAGGTGACAAACCTTTTGCATCTGAAGATACATAAGCATGAACAGATATGCTCTTCCTTAAGTTATTAAGGAAATTTGGCACCTGATAACTGGCAGTATAAAGCAAGGAAGAATAATTAACTTGTTACTGGAGGAGATTCACTTTCCTGGGGTTTTTATCTCTGCACCACTGACTCTGTAGTGAATTTTAAGAACGCAACTATTCGAATCTCCAGTCTACCTCTTATACATTAATATAAGAGTTAATGTTAAATTCCTTTTTAATATTTGATTTAATTGTTTTGATCACTAGGTGTGGTCTTAAGTATGACTGAATTTATTCACAATTCTCATGCAGAGATTTCTTTTAAGATTTCATTTTTTATAATTTCTTAATATAGTCCTTTTAGCAACAAGTAAATATGGGGTATTAAAAATGGGGCGGGGGGAACCTATGGCCCAAAAAGTCACATGGCATGTCCTTTTCTTAGGGAATCAGGTCAGTAAACTATTAAAAACCAACAAAGAAGTCAGAAAATGTTATCAGTACACCTGGTTGATTAAATGTGGTGAGTCTATGAAATGATTGATTAAATTTTAAAATGATTTGCTAGATCTAATTCATTATGATACATTCACTTGTTAGCTCAGTATCTTTAAAGGACCTACTATTCCTTTTAGCAAGTCACTTTTGCATTCTCACTCTTGAATTACAAGCAACAATATTGAGGCAGACAGATGCAGCAATTTGTCCAATCATCTAAAAATCGAAAAGGATGTGATAGGTTTAGAATTCAAAACATATGTCTCCTCAGTCCACTCTAGCATTCAGTTCTGTAACTGTCACTTTCTTTCATAGACTGTTTACATGGAGATATCGTTCTTGTTCTCAGCTTGTCTCTGGAGATGCCAGTTTCCCCTTTATCTTTTTTTTTTTTTAAGATTTTATTGGGTAATTGGGGGAGGGGAACAGACAAGTTGCTGTCCTTTTGTTCTTCAGTCTAGTTGTGGAGGACATTGCTTCACTGGCCTATGTTGGTATTATCATTGCGCTCTTAGGCGGGGAGGGGGAGGAAGTTGCTCGCCAGCCATTGGATGGCCATTCAGGGTGGTTCACAGCAGCTCACAAAAGTACACGCCAGCTGCTAGCCAGCTCCACGGCAGCCTACACGATTGTTGGTGACTCACAGCAGCCCATCTCCAGGTCGAGCTGTTGTTCACCATCTTAGCTGTGGAGGGCGCAACGTCACTGACCCTCATGTGGGATCCGAACTGGGGCCCTGCTGCTCAGAGCTGGCGCCCCAAGCCAACTCCTAACCAATGCACCACTCGCCGCCCCCCCATCTTTGATGTCATCCCCAATACCTCCAGGGTGTCAGAGAGGAATATGAGTCACCCAACAAGCTCCTGAATGGAAACTGAAGTCACAATGGTCACAAAGAGAGAGAGGAAGCAGAGCTAGAAAGAATATAGATTGAGAGAAGTGTCAAGGAGAAACATTCACAATGTTTGTCCGTTGAGTTTATTTTCACAACACCTAATCTTTGTGTTAGTAACTCTCCTTGGATGCTAGTATCATGGAAAGAGTTGGCCAAGTTGCTTTTGAGTGTCAGCTCTGGCACATATCAACTGACTGAACTTTGGCAAACCAATTATACTTGCTGATTTTCCTTTTCCTTATAGTACATCCATAAAAATTATTGTTTGTTTGATCCCACTTGGTTTGTATCTAGATACAATGAGCTTACATGGAAATTCAAGTATTTTACAAGTGGAAAGTCATGGTAGAGGTTCTTAGCTTGAGAACAGAAGCCCATTACCATGCAAAGCATTTTCTTCTACTAGGCAAGACTGGTGAAGGGAACAAATTCAAGACCACTAAATAAAATAACATCAAAATGAAGTTGAAAGGGAGAGTCACAAAGTGCCTGAGAAATGACTCACATTACTTTCTGTTTAACTCGAGAATGGGTAATGGGTGACTGAAATCAGAGCATTGTGTTCCTAACCACTGTTGAATAAGAATTAGCAAATTCGTATTCTTTGGTTTTGTTTTTTGTAAACTCCATACAGATCACTAACTTCCTGGTAGCAAATTATCAACCGGATCTTCTGATTATTACCTATGATCCAGTTACTATCACTTAGTACTACTTATTAGATACTTGATACTAGTCATGCAGTCCAATGCAGTTGGAGATAACAGCTTTATTATATTTGTTGAAGTGAAACACATCTACCTAGAAGTCTATTCTATTCTGTTAAATGGGGACTTGGAAAAGTTCACCGCCATATAGTGGAATGAGTTCTATCTGCAAAATGGTAACCTCATCCATTTCCTCCAATTTTAGAGTCACTGTTCCTGACCTTGTCTCTACCTTACTGTGCCCACATGTACTGATTTGTACTGATTACGAAAAAGGGAAGGTCTTCTATTTATAGGCCAATCGAAATGTTAGAATGTTTGAGAGTCATATGATTTTGCCAGTGCACAGGACAAAGAAATATACGACAGATGATATTAATAAAGCCCATGTGAGTAAGGCTAAGTCCCGTATCTTTAATAAACTTCTGAATGTACTGGCAGTTAAGTCCTCTCATAGACCAAAAGCCTGTATGACCATTGGCCTGGCCACTTTAATGGAAGCATTCTAAGAGCTGTCATGCAATTGGCAAGATATCGCAAAATCCCACCTTGTACCCCCTCTCCTCCAACTCTCAATGTTAGGAGAAAATTCCTTGGATATGGGAAGGGGCAGAAAAGGAGAGAGAGGCACTCAATGCCAGTAAAATTCCTTGAGGCTGCCTAATCCTCTGTAGATTCACCTGAAGCTAGAAACATGAGATGGTTATGCTGTACCTTTGAGCATCCCTCTCAGCTTTTATGTGTTATTTCTCCCTCCAACAATGGCTCCTCTCAGCTTATGTAATTGTGAAAGCCCAGCTAAAGCCATACTTTTCCCCTGAACTCTTCCCTACATACTCTATGTTAACTTCATTGTGCTCTTCCCCTAAATCCCGCAGGATATATGACTATGCCCAATTTAGGCCATAATTTTACTACATCGAAACTTTCACAGATTATCTATATGCATCCCCAACTAGAACAAAACAGTTTAAATGTAACATAATCTACTCCAGGGTCTCTCAACTGTAGCACTATTAATGTGCGCTGAATAATTCTTTGTTGTGGGGATGTCTCCCTTTGTCAGGTGTTTAGCAGCATCCTTGGCCTCTACCCACAATATGCCAGTAGCATCCCTGAGTTGTGACGAATAAAAATGTCTCCAGGCATTGCCAAATATCTCCTGAGGGGTGGAGTGACTGCCTGTGGTAGAGAACAACTGATCTACCCTGATGTTGGAATATTTTTTATACTTGTTATTAAAAAATAAATTTACATGTGACACTTGATTTCATTGACCATACCTTCAGTACTGAAATAGTAGGGGCTGGTCTTTCATGCACGTCTGCAGATGACTCCAGCCTTTGGGGGCCTAGAGCCTCTGAGAAGGAAATCAGGGGTTTGAGCGCTGATTTCTAGGAAGTGTTCAGGTTCTTTCTTCAGGTCATCTTTGGGTTAGAAGACTATAACAGTTAAGAAAGGCCAGCCAGAGATGATAATTGTTCCTTGAAATCCAAGGTGGATGGCTGAGTAACTTGGCTAAAGCTGCTTTGGCTTGAAAGTCAGATGAAGCTCTTGTAACTGTTGGTGCCACAAGCTCCCCCTGGATGTTACTACTGCTAGCCCAAGAGAATTCTGCTCCATCGTCACTCCTGCTGCTGTCTTGTAGAATCTCCTCCCCTCACCCCTGCTTCAGAGTACAATCTCAGCCTTCATTACCAGCGTTACATAACCTGCTGGGACCTGGAGTGTCAGACACAGCAGCCCTGGGTCAGTGCTGTTTGTTGGCTGCAGAGTTCAGGTAGTTGAGCCCTTCGATTATACGTTCCAGAACTGAATCCCCATAAAACTCAATACTGACTTAAATGGTGTATTACTCACTGATGAGCTGGTTAATGGCTGAGCCCAGGAAATTTGTTAGATCCTTTGTGACGACCATATGTCCCTGGTGGATCATTAAGGTCAGAGTCAGCAGGCTATTTGCTTTACCCCACTCAGGAGTTCCCGACTCTTGGAGTCCCAGAATTTCTTCCCAGATTCTATTCATAGTACCCTTCTGTCTGGACACTTAAAACTAAAGACATATCTGTTCATTCCTATTCCTGAGCACCATAAAGAAAGTAGGTCGGCTCGCTGTGTTTTAATTGGAAGGCATCTTGTGAGTCTTTGGAAGAGAAGCCAAATAAATGCGTGTTGTTGTTAGGGTAATTATTTCCTAAAGAATGCACACACTTTGGCTTTGCCAACCAAATCACTCCACAAGACACGTAATTTAAGCCTCCATTTTATCTTATTTGTTGAAATTAAGTAACAGGAGGAGAGCTTATTTTAACTGCTTCTTTAAAACAGGCTGGAAACAGAAATCCAGAGCTTTTACACATCATTCTGACAAATGAAAAGTTTGCTTTACAATTACTCCATTTAAAATTATTCTTGTCATATTAAAATAGACACATATGTGAATATAGAATGCTGAGTGATAACACAGAGGGCACTTATACTTCTTTTAATGTGTTTTGTTTATTTACATACATTTTAATCATGCCATTTTTTTCTTGTAATAGAAACAAAGATATCAAAACTAGACTCAGGAAAAACATACTTCCCCAATTCAAGCTTAATCATATAGTTCCATTGGTCATTTTTTTTTAAATCAATTATATTTCTTTCTTTTTTTTTAAGATTTTTTATTGGGGAATTGGAGAAGGGGAACAGTGTTGGGGAATTTGGGAATGGGAACAGCCAAGTTGTTGTCCTTCAACTTAGTGGGGGTTGAACCCACAATCTTGTTGTTAGGAGCATGTGATATCACCAGCTGAGCCATCCTGCCACCTGTTGGCATTTCAGCTTGGGTGCAGATCACTGGCCCATGTAGGAATCAAACTGGTGACCCTGTTGTTCGAGCTCACGCTCTTAACCAACTGAGCCACTCGGCCGGCCCCTCACTGGTAATTTTTATATGGTCATCTACGTCCAAGTCTGGAATTACATAAAGCATTTATTTAGAATGACAGAGTTCTTCTCCATGTAGCCTGCTGTATGTGGATTCTTTCCAGCAGAGAGTGAATCAGGTGGTATATATCATGACATTAGGAGTCTCCATAAGGAATAATGCAGGAGTGAGAAGGAAAAAGAAAAGGAAGAATGTGTTGATTACCTCAACACAAATTATCTGGAGAAAGTCGCTGCCTGGATAGCAATCCACCAAGTAACAGAAAATAGCAGTTAACAGCTCTTAATTTTATGGAAATTTTTGGTCTTTCAGACAAATGTGATAAGAAAAGGACTTTTTAAATTACCCATTAAATTTTCCTGTTTTTCCCTTTTAGAAGTCTCTTAGGGTTTTGCAAGCCTCGCTCGCTTTTCTGATATTCAGCCACCCTGAGTGTCAATTGCTTCTTGCCAACAAAGTTTTAGAGCAGTTTTTGTCACTTTTCCCATCCAGTCTGCTTCCATATTACTAGTAGAAAGTGATCAGATGTCTTGTGGCTGGATTGAAAAGAAGTACTTTTAAAACACTGGGATTCTCAGGTTAATGTTCACCATAAGTCTATACCAGCTAGTAGGAAGGAATCTCAAATAGAAGAGTTTAGATTACTCTATAATCATTCAGGCTTAGAGGGGAGGCAAAAATTCAGAGTCATTTCATAAACACCCTCTCTTATTTGAGTATTTCATAGGCATAATAGAAGCAATTTGAGTGAACTTGACTAGAAGGATTAATAACTAACTTTTGTGGTTTTCATTTTTAAAAGAACAAAGATTTGTGGTTTTGTAATTTAGTGAACAGGCATCAACAAACGTGATAACTTTTTACTCAGTATAACTTTAACAAAAAAACTAGAATGTGCTATCATTTGCAGTGTTTATGTACTAGAATCTGTGTTAAAGGCTTTCAGTAAGTAAATGAAAACTAGAGGCTGTCTAAAAAGAGGCTCTCTAGAGTTCCCAGCTAAAATACAGAATGGCCAGTTAAATTTGGATTTCAGCTCAACAATGGATATGTTTTACATAAGTATATTCAAAATATTACAGAAGACATTATTATACTAAAAAAAATCTGCTGTTCATCTGAAATTCAAATTTAACTGGGCTTTCTATATATTGGGTTGTCAGAAAAGTCATGACACATTTTTGCAACGAAAAACAGAAAAATATGTCATGAGTTTTCCGACAACCCAATATTTACTTGCTAAACCTGGCACCCCTAAACATGGGACCTTACTTAAATTCACAATGTGATGGAATTGGGTCCACAAGCTTTCAGAGACAGAAGACCAAACTTTTTAAATACACAGATATTGGATCCACAGTTTAATCATATTAACCAAGTTCATAAATGTCTATTTAATCAAAGAAAACAAAAGAAATAACAGGTCACTGAATACCTATAAGCACATCAATACCCCATGTCATCAAATAACACTGGTTTTCAGTCACTAGATGTTCATTGGGATGTGTGAATGTTTTATGGGTTAAGACTAAAACAGGCAGGATTAATCCCTCAGTTGGGAGCTTGGCAATGGGATCTTAGTATTGTCAAAAATTTACTGGCTTACATTCCCTGTTTCCTAAAAGTGCCCAGATGGGTTCTGCTGATACTTGTCTCTGTAACTCCTTTTTCTAAGCTCCCATGGGTTGCCTAACCCCCTACCTCAAAGTGACACATCCTTCCGTTAGCTATATTAATAGCTCCAGTCATATTACGTAAACTCTTGCTGCTAGAAGAGACTGTTTTTATCTATTATTTGATGATTGTGAAGTTTAACTCTAAAAAGACAATTGTACTCTTTCAAGTCCAAATTCTTGAAGAATTTCTCACTGTACTCCTCATATGTTTACTGAACTTGCTAGGCAGATAGAATTGCTATAATACCATTTTCTCTAAAGAAGGGCAATGCTGATAATATTTTGTTTCAAGCTAAGTTTTTATCAGTATAATCTCATTTAATGCTCCCTATAATCTAGGAGGAAGACATCACAGTTATATACAGAAGAATAAGATCTAAATCTAATTAGAACCTATTATACCTCTGTAGCACTAACTCCCACTTTGAAGTGAAATGTTCACCATATATGTATATAT
>NW_017731763.1:1320053-1325636 GCF_001890085.2 Hipposideros armiger | reverse complement strand
TTTGCTTCAAATTTAGGGATAAGAAGCAAGGATAAAAGTCATTTGATGAATGCAAAGACTGGTGAGATCTGTAAAAACACATGTGAGAGGAGAACAGCCTGTCATTATTATTCATATTTTGCCACATTCGAGTCTCTCATATGGAACACTCCAGAAAAAGTTTGTATCAGAAATCCATTTTTCATGTTACATTTCTCAATTATCCCACTATGTATGAAAATTTTACTCAACTCTGTACTCCCAAATAATTAACTAATGATATTGTAGAAAATATATGGTACCAGATTGATTCTGATAATAGAGGTAGAAATCAATGTTACACAAAAAGCATATACAGTGCTCTAGGTTATTTTCTTTCAATGATTTTAGCTGGCCCAATTGCATTTTTATACATAATATTGATTGAAATCAGTGATACTCTAATACTGTGTATAGGGTTTGAGATGTTTGTTAATGATTTCACCTGGCTAATTACATTGCTTCTGTGTAGTATTGATTGCTAGTCTCCCACAGAAGAAAGAGAAAATTTTTAGTCTGTAAGGGATTTTGAACACTAAGCATTACTATGAGTTTACATTTTTATTGGTGTAGGTCTCAAATCAGTTTTTATTCTGTTTGCTTAAAGAAATCCTAAAAATTAAAACCATACCTGAGACAGTTTATATAAATAATACAGAGGGTGCCAAAAACATGTATAACATTTTAAGAAAGAAAAAAACAACCGTATTACAATTGTGCTGATGGCAACCACTTTGAGCACCTTTTGTAATTGTAGAAGTCAAACATGACTTGTATTCACCTTTTCTTATCAGTATATATTAAGTATTACAATTTTAATATGGCTTTTTTTTCCCTTTCTTAAAATGTATATACATTTTTGGGGCACCATCTGTGTATACCTCCAGAGAGAAATCTGAATTTACTCAACACAACTATTTATACATAACCTCCTCTCCCTGTATGTATTTAAGATAGTATATCTAACATTGCTCTAATAAGCATTTTGGTAATAAAGAACAAGTTATTATTAGATGTGAAGGCATATTGTCTGTGAAGAGTTGTATGCCTATCTTTGGAAAAACATGCTTTAATTTAGCGAAAAGTGCAGACAATAGAATTCTGTAGATGGATTATAACTCACTTGATATAGACAGTGAATGTTACCTTGGAGGGAAAAAAATCCCATTTCAGCATAAGCCTTACCATCATTAACTAATAGCTTTGCTCTCTGGATGAACCACTGAAGGCATTAGGCAGGAGTTTCAGGCTATCCCGTACCAAAGAATCACCTACGACTCTTGTTAAAACATCAGATTTAAGAGCAAAATGGCACAGCCACTCTGGAAAATAATTTGGCAGTTTCTTATAAAGTTAGATGTGCACTTTCCACATGACCCAGCAATCCTACTCTTAGATATTCACCCTGTGGAAATGAAAACTTATGTTCTCACAAGAAAACCTGTACGTAAGTGTATATAGCAGCTTCCAGAACTGTCAAAAGCTGGAATGAACCCAAATGTCCTCTAATGGGTGAAGGGATAAACCAACCCTGATGCATCCACATAGTGGACTATTGCTCAGCAAGAAGAAGGGAAGAGCTACGGGTACATGCAACGACTTGTATGAATCTCAAAGGTATTATGAGGAGATGAAGGAGACAGTTTCAAAATATAGCATACTATATGTTTACATTTATTTTCAGCCCTGACAAAAAAGACAACTATAGAAATGGAGAACACATGAGTGATTGCAAGCATTAGGGGTGGGGATGTGACCACAAAGGGGCAGCATGGAGGACAGTTCGGGGGGGTTACAGAACTGTTCTGTATTCTGATTACATAGACAGTTACATCAATCTATATGTGTATTAAAATCCATAGAACTGTAAAGCAACAGAAAATAATCAATGCCATTGCACATTAGAAAATAAAATTTCAGGCTCTCACCTTCAAAGTAAGGTGGGGTCTAGGAATCTGAATGTAACACATAAAAACAACACATACACATTCAAGTAGCTCTGATAAAAGGATCCAGACTTTAAGAAACCACTTTAGCAGAAAATGCAATGGACTGAAAGAAGATCGTAGTACAGAATCCTCCCAATTAATAAGTATGTGAATTTGGGTTCTACTATAGTTGACCAGTGTCCCCAAAAAACCTCCTCCAAAAATATGCTGGAGTCCCAACCCCCAGGAACTAAGAATGTGACCTTGTTTGGAGACTGAGTCTTTATAGAGGTGAAAAAGTTAAAAATGAGGTAATTAGGTCGGGCCCTAATCCAATAATAGGACTTGTGTCTTTTGTTTATTAAAGACTACTTTTTAAGAGAAACAGATTTCTCATGTATCCCCTGCCCCCACACATGCAGGCCTCCTCATTATCATCACTCACCAGAGTGCTTTTATTATTNATACTGGATGAATTCATCTTCTCCTGTGGTTAAACTATCATATGAAACTTCAATAAATCTTAGCTAATGACCACACTGATACCATAAAGTAATGAGTATAGGCTTTGGAGCAATAAAGACCTAGATTAGAACCACACCTTTATAACTGAGGAAGTGGTGAAGGGTAGGGAAACCAATTTAGATATTTTATGGACTGAATTATGTCTCCCTAAATTCATATGTTGAGGTCCTAAACCCCAGTACCTTAAAATGTGACTATATTTGGAGATAAAACCTTGAAAGAGATAATTAAGTTAAAATGAGGCCATTTGGTGGCCTTAATCCAACATGACCTGACCGGTCTTCTGATAAGAAAAGAGGAAATTAGAACACAGGCACACCAAAAGGAAGGCCATGTGAAGACTCAAGAAGGAGACAGCTATCTGTAAGCTAAGTACAGAGGCTTCAGAATAAAACAACCCCGATGATACCTTGATCTCAGACTTGTAGCCTCCAAACTATGGGAAAATAAATTTCTGTTGTTTAAGCCACCTAGACTGTTATGGCAGCCCTAGCAAAATACAGGCATGTTTCTTAAAAGCTTAGATCCTGATTTTTCATTTTGAAATAAGGCAAAATTCCCATGGGTTTGATGTGATCATTAAATAATTAAGTGACTAGTATGATGCTTTGAAGAATAAAATAGCTCAATAAATATAAGAACTATCTCCTTCACTTATGTTCACAACATGAAATAGCATATTCATTAATTATTCTTGGCAAATTCATTAAGGATTTGTTAGGTGCAAACACACAAATCAATATCAGATTCCAACAGGTTTTTTTTTCTTTTTAATGATTAAGAATGGGAAGGCAATGTTTGTTATCTTCAGTTGGTGCTTTATACACTTTATTTTGTTGATTCTACAATGCATATTTTAAAATACACTTTTAATTTTATATCGGTTTTATATTTACATAAAAATTACGAAGGTATTATAGAGAGTTCCCATATATACCACACATGGTTTTGGCCTATTATTTTTTGCCTATTATTAACATCTTAAGATGTTAATAATGGTATATTTGTTATACTTGATGAACCACTATTGATTCATTGTTAATAACTAAAGCCCATACTTTATTCAAATGTCCTTTATACAAATTTTCTTTTCCAGGACCCCATAAAGCATACCACATTCCATTTAGTTATCATGTCTCGTTAGGCTCTTCTTGGCTATGATAATTTCTCAGTCTTTCCTTGTTTTGAATGACTCTGTCAGTCTTGAGGAGTACTGGTCACGTTTATTGTAAGATGCCTTCTTTTGGGATGTGTGTGATATGTTCCTCACGATTAGAATGGAGCTATGTGTTTGGGGAAGGAAGGCCACCAAAGTAAAGTGCCATTTTCATCACATCATATTAAGACCACGTACTATCAACATGACATCACTGTTTATGTTGATGTTGATCTCCTGGAGAGACAGTGTTAGTCAGGTTGCTCTAATACAAAAATGCTCTTTTTTTACCCCTTTTCATACAGCACCCGTCAGAATGAAGTCACTATGCACAACCCACACTTAAGGAGGAGGAACTTGTGCTCCATCTCCTTGAGGGTAGAGTATCTACATACATTATTTGGAATTTTCCTACGTGGAAGATTTGTCTATTCCCCCATTTATTTATTCAGTCATTTGTATCAGTATAGACTCATAGATTTTCATTTCACACTTTGGGTTACACAATACTCTTTTACATATTTTGTTGCTCAAATTGTTTTGACTTTGGCCTTTGGGAGCTTTTCAGGTGGCTCCTGGGTCCCTTTGACATATCTCATCATTATGTTTGCTTTTGGTTTTTCCTTAGCAGTATTTTTTATCCCCGATGGATGCCTTACATACTGTATTTTGTTCATTCTATAATGCACATTCTTTTCATCTCTGAAGTTGGTAGAACTAATAACATCCTACAATTATAATTAGTAGTGCTTTTTTCTTCTTTAGTCATACATAAAATAACAGTGTGCCTTTCCATCATGGTATCTTAGATTAAATGAAAGTCAGAAATTGCTAAGCAATAATAAACAATTTTCCAGGCTATTATTTTCAATTTTGAGCATCCTTGCCTAGTCAAGCTTTGAAATTTTACAGAGATCATTCTGTTCAGAGGTTGCCATTGTTTTAATATTTTCTGCTTGTTGTAGATGGGTTGCTTTTTCTCTCTGTTGGTCATTTGAATGCATATGCATTGATATGCTAAGACAAAAAATTTGTACTCAGATATATGAGTATTCAGCAATAGTCATTTCCTTATTCTTTCTGCTATTTTTATGATTTAAGTACTCTTAACATCCTAATGTCAATTCTAAGGCCATTCTTTGAGAGGCAAAACTGTACATGATTAGAACAGTAATCAATAGGGCATATTTTATTATTCTGGTCACGTCTATTTCAGTAATAATTTCAGTGTGGATAGGGGAATTTCAATTTGTTCATATTAGAATTTTATTATTTTATCACTTACAAACATGAAGATGCATTATCTTGCCTGACTTGATAGCTGAACTGAGTTCTTTTAAGTTCTTTTATTCATTTACTGATACATTTATTGAACACTATCTATGTTTCTTGTCCTAAGCTCATAGATTTCTGTGCTTGGCCCTTGAGAAATGAATGTAAACTTAACTAAGATTTAGAGATTGCCTAGGGAACATTTATTTAATTATATTTCATAATAAATATAAACTATTTTAATATATTACCTCTGAAAATTATAGCAATTGGTGAAAATTTGAACAGTCTCTTTCAGTCTTTCTTAGTTTCCCAGAGCAAAGTTTTACAACAAACAGGTAAACTGAATTTTGCATTATCAATTAGCCTTTTTAGTACCTCTATCAAATAACATTTAACCTTCAAATTATGTATAGGAAATTGAGGCTTAGAAGGAGGCTTAAGTATAATTTAGTGGCAGACCAGCTCTCAATATGCCCAGCTCTGATACATAGTAAAACCCTCAGAAACCGGGCCATATGGGGTATCCTGGATATTCACCAACAATGTAAAGGTAACTTAGCATATGAGCACATAATCATCTGGCATATCTGAAGCTTTTAAAATGATAAAGATGACGCATACTTTTTCACAGCATTAATGTTTGTCATCAAACATGTTTAAAAACCCTTCTGATTGAATCTA
>NW_017731763.1:1283355-1316983 GCF_001890085.2 Hipposideros armiger | reverse complement strand
TCTAAGTGATGTCTCCTCATTTTATAGATGAGGATACAGACACAGAGAAGCTTTATCTGATTACATTGGGAGTACATTTATCCTTCCTTCCTTCTTTCATTTATTGTAACATTTATGGAACACCAACATGTGCAAAGCTAGGGAAAAAAAAAATTCTTCACCCAGTGCTCCTTCTACACTCTGTAAGTGCTCTGCTATCTACTATCCTATCTGCTTTTATATTAATTAGTACTTTCTTGCTTTACTTCCTTGTGATTGTGCTTTTTAAAAAATGACTAATATCCAATGGTTTATAAAGCAAACCAAATTGGTATCATATGACACAGAAATACAATGTAGAGTGTTTTTTGTCCTTAAACTACTGGTAGAAATTTTTCCTGTCATATGAGCTTCTCTCTGTAAGTTGATATTAAAATTTGGGGGACTGTGGGAGAAACATTTGCTTCTTATTGAATATCCATGTAGTCCTACTAATTTCTCAGTTCTCATGAAGTAAGGGGGTCCATGTGGCAGAAATATAAGGAGACAGGCCAAGCGTCACTTTTCAGCCAAAGCTGGTGCCCTGGAATAATTTAGCTCTTCCTTCTCTTGCATAAACACACACAGAGACCTGGAAATGAGATAGCAAGCCACACTTTGGAACAAATCTGGATTATGGACTTACTACACATGGGAACTTGATTAAAAAAGGTTGCAGACATTGAATGAGAAATAAACTTTTGCTGTGTTATTCTCCGAGAATTTATTACTACCACATAGCCTAGCTTTTCCTGATGAATATAAGGGTAAAACTAAGAAGATTAATTCAATATAATTAGAAGTAACCAAATGTATTGTTTAATTAAGTGTTTTGAGCCTGATAACAGTTCTAATTCCCAGTATAGCTGCTTTCTCTTTTCTTCTGGGGGAAGGAAGGAAATAAGATGAATCATAGACTAAAATATTGTACCTTTCTATAATGAGTAGGATAAAGCAATAACCCCCACCTGATCTCAAAAATAAAAAAGAAATTAAACACATACACGCTCATCAAAACAGGCTGTGTTTAAAACTCTTGTTTCACCTCATAACAGTATAAGAATTTTAAATTTTAATTAACTGTACCAAATTCATGACAAGAATGAGATAGTAGTTTATCATATCAGGAGCAAAATAAAACAAATAATAAGCAAAATCTGCTGACTGGCATGAAGGCTATGACTTCTCTCATCATCTGACAAAAGGAAAACAGATCTTAAGTTCTATTGTGAAAGAGGTGCTAATGTTCTTTAACCAAATTACAAATTAGTCCTTGAAACAAGAAGAGAGCTGACCAATGTTCATTGAACGAATATGTTTTTGTTCAAGAAGGAGTCTTTAAGGTAGAGAAGTCATCTAAACTTTCTCACTTGAGTTACATGGTACATAATGAAATGGTTTGAGATGATGCTGAGGAAGGGGGCAGGAGCTCCATTATACAGGACTTTTGGACCCTGAATAAACACTGAAGATATTACTCTAAAAGCATTGAGGAAACATTAAGCCACAGTATTCAAAGGTAATGTATATATGTCTATAAATACTTCTTACAAGATGATAACTGCAGGGGAATATATTTGGGTCTAGAAGGTTAAGAAAAGATGGGTTGGCAAGAGTGGAGTCAGAGAGACTACATCCCCAATAATTTAGTGTTGATTGTTTCTTTCCTTTCACGTATGTCCAATCAATGTTACCAGTAATTTTATAAAGAAATCCAAAATTCTAATCTGATAATAGAAAAGACAACTATTTCCCTGTGGTTCAGGAAGGAGATGATTGAGTAGAGTGGAGTGTAGGGAGAAGGCCCAGCAATATCAATTTTCTACTTGATCCATGCAATTGGATGTAATGCCATGCTTCTTCAGACTGGGAAATGTAGTCCTCATGGAGGAGGGATAGAAATGGCCCTTAGAGTGAAGCATCTTTGAGAGAGCTCCCATAATACATTCCTGTGGGTACTGATCAAGAAAGAGTAAGGCAACTTGAAATAAGGGGTTCATGGTAAAATCAGAGCAGAAAACCTTGCCTTCCAGCAACTACTTTCATGGAGATTCACAATGCCAGTTGAAGATGCTGGGAAGTCTCAAAAACTCCTGTTTGACTCTGATGGACCCAGCATTCCCCAGATTTATTTGATTTCACAATACTTTTTATTTGTAATGACACTTTTAAAGTGCCTTAGACTTAGTGTTTTGGGAACATGCAGAACTGTCACAATAGTGTCAGTGATTGATGAAAAGGCAGACCAGGTCAAGAATCCATGCAGTTTAATGTAAGTAAAGGATATAATAGATATCTCCACAGAATGGGGACACAACACCACTGACTTCACTGCTATACAACAGGGCCAAGTGTCAATAATTCCACCTGATTGGAATGAGAATTACATGAAGCCCTGAGAATACCCTTCTCAACTTTCCAGCACACTGACTCCACACCTGCTGGCTTATCAGGTGAAATGCATGTAACTGGAAACATCTTTGCCTGAATCCTGAAGGTTCCATACCCAGGTGTATATCTCTCCTGTCATGCCTGGGGCCTTCTCTTGTAATCCAGCCGCTGTCCTTAGATCAACACCTCACAGTAAGAACTCAGCAGGTTCATCTTTCTTTGTCACTATAAGACATTTTTTACCTCTTAATCTAGAGTAGAACGAATGCTTCTCGCTAATGCTTCAACAACTACTTGAATTATTCAATGCAAAAACAACACTGTTTCACTTTCCTTAAATCAAATGCAACCCCCCCTTTCATCTGGGAAAAAAATGGACTCAAATTAATTCATATTGATGTATATGATCTCCTCAAGCAACTATAATCTGCATCAACATGATTTATGACTTTTTGAGAATATGGTTACTTGTGTGCTTTGTTAAGAAAGTTCTAAGAGCCCCCTTGATCCCCTGTCCCACCTAATGTGTACATGTACACTTCTTTATTTCCAGCTGAAGATTTGGGTCTAGAATGTCATTCTCCACTGAAATAAATAAATAAATAAACAAACAAACAAACAAATAAATAAATGTCAAGGCTCAGAAAGCATTTGATTCTATCTCTTGTAACAAGAAAAATCCAGATCATCTGTGATGTCTTATTAGCTGAAAGCAGAAAAATTTCAGGGAGATGAAAGGCCAAGATGGTAGCCATGTTAGACAAGACAAAGTGAGGCACAAGGAGTTAATGCCACTGGTTTCCCAATGCTGATCATTTGAGAATCTAAAGGAAAACAATGAGTGTACTTAATTTGAACCAATTATGTTTGGGAAATCTTGATGTGGGGAGATTATCCTGGATTATCCAGGCGAGCCCTAATGCAATCACGGGGATCTTTCTAAGAGAGAAGCAAAGAGGGGTTTCACACAAACACGGAGAGGACAAGATGATGTGAAGACAGAGGCATAGGCTGGAGTGATGTTGCTACAAGGCAAGCACCTGTAAGAATGGCCAGGCAGCCACTGAGCTAGAAGCAGCAAGGAACAGAATGCCACAGAGCCTGAAGAGGGGTCTCAATCCTCCTGACACCTTGGTTTTGGACTTCCTGCTTCTAGAATTGAGGAAGAATACGTTTCAGCTGTTTTAAGCCATGAAGGTTGTGGTAATTTCATACAGCAGCACCAGGAAACTATTGCAGTTACCTCCAGAGGTGGGTTGGAATGAGGTAGAAAGAAAAGAAAATGGAAATGGGGCAGAAAGAATGAGGGGAGGTGAATTTTCTGTGACCATATCGTTTCCTACAACTCTGATTTTTTTGAAACATGTTAAGGTTTCAAAGACTCAAAAAATAAATGTGTAACTAAAGTTGAGCAGGATGCAGGAGGAACAGCAAATGTAAAACAAACATTTACTAATTGAATCAAACTGTATTATTAAAGAGTGACATAACCACACTAAAAGGGTGGGAAGAAAAGAACTAACCTAAATAACTTTGGAAAAGAGTATTTTGACAACATATTTTAAGGATAACGACAAAAGAGCTGTATATAAATACTGTGCTCTAGTTAATAAACTTGTTTTCACAGAGGTATGCATTAGCAATTCTGTGACTAATTAATGTGTATATAAGGTTGAGTAATAAGTAAATACATGTGGATAATGAGAGCCAGATTTCTCACCATCAGAGATAGGAGTTTACAAATAAGGAAAGAGAGAGGCTAAAGTGAATTCTGAGATGAGATTGAAATAGATAGTATTAGTATGAATACATTATTTTTCATAGACATTTATAAATATATACATGTGTTTATAAATAGATGTATGTGTGTACATATACAAATGTTTGTTAATATATATTAATATTTATATTTCCTCCTTTTGCTGAGAGGGGTATCAAAGCAACACTTCCTCAGTGGCAATGAGCACATCTAGCATCCAGGTCTTCATTCTTAAGTATCATTCTCCAATAAAAAGAACCAGTGCTCCTGGGAGAACTGGCTGATTCTGGGGCTGGGACAGAACAAGTACAAGATGAGCCTGGGACATCTTTTCAGTCCAGAAAGCAAGTGCTAAAAAATGATGAGGACACTTCAAAAGGACATAGGAGCCAACTCGGAGTGGCTCTCAATGGCCAAAACTAGGACAATCTGAACTATAAAATAAATAGTGAGAGTAATGAATTATAACATACAGAGTAAATCAAATATTCACAAATTCATAATGATATAAATAAATAATTGAATAAATAAAAGAGGGAGAAAGGAGAGCTCTTTCTCACAGTACAATTTAAATTATAATTAAAATAAATGATCACCATTTTAGCACCACACGAAAAGTTTTTGCAGTCAAGCATTATCAATGGATATTGAAATTAGGGGGCAAAAGTATTATGAGAAACAAGGTATGTTCACAGTCACAAAGAATCTCTTCACAAGGTATTTATTTATTTACAAAAGGAGAAATAGTATCTTTGCAATGGGGAAACCTAGCAGACACTACGTTAACCAGCTGATTAAAGAGAACATCCCCATTAATGAGACATATCAATATCACATGCTTCCTGATATGATGCACAGGCATGGCACATCACTTCTTGGGTATTCTTGCCAAGTGCAAAACCTGAGTGTAATCATTGGGAGTCATAAAACACACATAAATTAAGAAACATACTACAAAATTACTGGCCAGGAGTCTTCAAAAGTATCAAAGTCATGGAAGCAAAAAAAATAAAAGTGAAAAATTGTCTAAGATTAAAAGAGGCTAAGGGGACATGACAATGAAAACAATGTGTCATCCTCAATTGAATTCTGGTTTCAGAAAAAATTAATTAGTGGGACAATTGAAGAAATTTGAATAAGTTCTGTAGATTAGTTGATAGTACTGATGTGAATTTCTGAGTTTTGCTAGCTGCACTCTTATTATGTAAGATCTTAAGATTTGGGTAAACGGAGAAAAAGTATACAGAAATCGTTTGTTCTATTTTTGAAAGGTTTTCTAAGTCTGAACTTGTTTCAGAATGAAAAGCTATAAAAATTGGAAATTCCCATTTGTTCTTTATTTGCTAATAATTTTAACTAAAATATTGAATATTCAATTTTATCTAATGAGTCCCTGCATCTAGTATGATGATAATATTTTTTCTTTCATCAATTGATACACTGAACTATATTATTTGATTTTTTTGTGTTAAAACTTGCACTCTTGGGAAAAAATAACTTTGTCATTACATATCTTTTTAAACATTGCTGGATTAATTTGTTATCTTGCTTGGAATTTTTGCACCTGTATTCATGAATGAGATTGGCTGTCATTTTTCTTTCTCATACTACTTCTGCTTGTTTTTTAGTTCCAGTTTTGTAATATCTTCATAAAATGAATTGGAGATTTTTCACTCTTATTTATACATTGAGTTTGTATAAATGTTGGCACTTACTACCTATAGTTTATTGTTCTATTATTCATAAGTATCTCTCCTCCCATAAATATCTCTGAAAGCAATATTCTTTCTGATCCCATTGATACTGGACCTGGCCATGTGACTTGACCTGGCTAACAGAATGTAAGTGGCTGTGATATATCCCACACCCAAGCAGAAACCATGTGATGAGATGGTTATGCTGGCTCCTTCTTGCTCCTGTGTCCTTTATTGTGAGAAAGGCATATCCAGGATAGAGGAAGAATTAGAAGACATATGTAGAACATGATCTCATGATGCATGATGTAGAAGATGATGCATGATTTCAATGCACAGCTGTTGAAGAGCTACAGAACAGTTGCACCAAGAAAAGAACATAACATAATGTTAGCAAAAAATATGCGTACATTACGCTGTGTGTATGACACTATGATTTTAAGATTGCTTGTATGTAGCATAAGCTTTCAAAAGTTGACTAATATTCTATACTTAAATAGTTTGTAGAACACACTGATAAACCCAGTTTCTTTGTGGTAAGATTTTAAACTACTAATTAAATGCCCTTAGTGATTATAAGAGCATTTAGATTTTCTATCTTTTCTTAAGCCAATTTGATAAGTGATAAAATTCATAGAATTTCATTTATATTTTCAAATTTATTTGTATACCTTTTCTCATACTATGCTCTTTTTATCGTTTTAATGCCAGTAGAACTTACATCCCATTTTTTATTTTCTCCGATTATAGATTCAAGCCTTTCTTTCTTTCAACTTTTTTGTTTGTTTGTTTGGGGAGAGAGGGGTAAGTCTACCTAGAGACTTGGAAATACTATTACTTTTTCAAGGGGTCATGTTTTAGCTTTATTGATTTTATTTGGTAGGATTAATTTTTCAATGGGAGTAATAGCAAAATTCTAAAAAAACAATAGCTTAATAAATACAGAATTTTATCTCCATGTCACATGAAAGTTCAGAGAGGGCTCTAGGATCAGCAGAGTTGCTTTATTAATGAAGATCTTAAGGAATCATGATCTTTCCAGTACATCATTTGATTTTTATCCCCATGGTCCAAAATAGATAAGAAAAGGGCAAAGAGTATCTAGTATATCCCTTTTAAGGAAAATTCCCAAAAGCTGACGCAAAACATGTTCACAAACTTCTCACTGAAAAAAAACAATTCCCATAATCAGAATTATAGTTATTATTCTGGGCTACCATGTGTCCACATAAATATTGAGTGTTGTATTAATAATAATAAAATAGAAGAGATAATGGGAGAAAATGAATAATCCCTGCAACATTGATCTTCACTATCACACATGGATTTTCTGATTCTGCTTGTTTTCATTATCTTTCTTTCTACAAAAATTGAGGGTATTCTTGTTTCTCACATTTTTTAGTTGTAAAAATGGCTAATCAATATTCAAAGTTAGGGGTTAATACAAGGTTTTATTCATGTTTTATAATTAAAAATATATGATTATTCTTCTAATTTAAGTTCTCTCAATTAGATGTGAAAATGGAATAAATGTTAGCTTTACATTCATTCATTGTAATGTAGCTTCACATTCAATACAAATTCATCCTTTATTTCTTTCAAGTATTATAGTATGATAATTTATTATGTGCAGGATAAAGACTGGTCACCTTTGGAATTTCAGGCATTTTTATTTTCATTTCACATTCTTTTGCATTTTTGAATTTTCTAGAAAAATAAATATGTTGCATTTTAATCAAGAAAAAAAATTTAAACAAAGATAATGAGAATAAGAGATAATGAAAAGAGCCAAACCAGAACAAAAAAAAAATGAAGAAGCCAACAAAATATGAGACATATATTAGAAAAACAAAATAAAAATTAATATATACTAGAAAAATTCAAATTAGATTCAAATAAAAATATATTCAATTCAAAATTCAAAATATCTCAATACACTAATGAGTAAAGAAAATCAACTAATAATGATATTGCTGATTATACAAGACATCGGATCATGTGGAGTTGTTTAATATGTCCCTATGTTTTTCTAATGACCCTGAATTATGACAAATATATCACATGGATATGAATATGTCTCAGTCACATTGCTACCAGAAATCATGATTAGCAGTCACCTAAGTGATTCAGTCTCCTTATTAGAGTATTTATCACACAGATAATTAGCAAGTTCCATGTATTCAAATCATGAATATACACTCATCTAACACCTAATCAATGACCATCTTGTTCTCTTCCTATATGAGATACTGCACCTCTTAACGCAGAGTTCCATTTCCTAAAGCACTCTACATTCTTTGTCATTACTGACCAATTTAAGCATTTGACATTATTACCTGCAGAGCACCCTGGGAACTGCACACAGAAAGTTTTAATTTATAAACAGATGATATGTCTTCTAGGAAATCCAAATCAGAAAGCAACTAATTGTTATAAACCTGAAAATTATAAAAAATGTGAATTTAATTTTATATCTTGGAAAATACTGGGGAAACATTATTGAAAGTAATTTTTAAAAGAGGTGTTGTAAAAATTAGCCTATTTTATATAGAACATGTCTTAACATATTAACAGCAAAAATTCTTTTTTCAGGACATTATATCAATTAGGCAGACTTGTATGCCTTATTTTTCATACAAACAACCTAGAAAAATATGTTCTTACCAACCCCCATTGACCCATTGCTTCTGCCTACGGCTATGCCTCTCTGTTTTTTCAGCACCTGTTTCTTCTGTAATATTACATCCTCACTTTTCTCTGTTATCTCTCATTTAAACTTCATGAGATAATCCAGGAATTACCTGGCCTCAAAGGTTTTTGCCCAGCCTATTACTATACTTTCCTTACATTGATTTCCATATCCAATTCTACCACCTGTGATCAGAGCTGAGGTCATGGAACACTTGTCAGGCAACTTACGATTAAGAAACTGCCTAGGGATACTTCCTTTATCAGGAAATGCGCAGGTCTCCTCAGAAGGGAATTGTGAGCATAGCAGCCATTCTGAGCCATTTTGCATGTGTGATCAAATTGTTGGACAATATTCCTTAAAGGAGAAATCATTACATGAGGCAAAGGCCAATCAAGATGGCAGTTTTCCTGTACAGAGATTCTCATAAATAGGCATGATTCACTTGAGATAAAGGGACACCAATTATTCTGGCCTATAATATCATGGGCCTATATACTAGGAAGAGGAATTTTTAGGGAATTCTGATAGAAGGATGATATGTGCTTTCTTTACAATAGATAGATGATAGATAGAAATTTTTTTCACTGCCAGAATTTGTTAATAACTGCAATGATGAAATCTAACTGTCCCTAACATCCATGTTTTTTTTTTTCCTTTCTGTAATTTTAGAATAATTTGTGGAGGAAACAGAGCTAATATTGATTGAATAGAACAAAATTATCTTTCAACTATCCTCTAGATTTGGAATAGCAAACTTATTTCATATATTAGACAAGAATAATTGGTTGGTAGTGACTGTTGAAGTCCTGAATGGAGAAAAATTCTAAGGCCTTAACCAGACTTAATGGGCAAAAGTGTTAGGTTGTTCAGCAAGGAATGCTATGGGGACACAAGGAGACAGAGTCAGTACATGTTTGATTTAATACCTGCATAATCATGGTCTATTGGGTTGTTGGAAAAGTCATGATGCATTTTTGCAATGAAAACCTAGAAAAATTATGTCATGACTTTTCCGACAACCCAATACATGCTTCTTAGTCACTTTGAAAGAGAGCAGCAAGCTAGCCAAACATTACTGGATTTGGAGTCAGATTTTGTCTAAATGTTGGCTTCACAACTTTTATTTACTTTTCATATTTTATTTTTTTAATATTAAAATATTTTATTGTAAATATTGCAATAAAATATTTTACCTTAATTGTTTTCAATATTTAATATGCAGTTACTATGCATCAGTCACTGTTTTAGGTTATAAAAATTTAGGATAAAAAATTCTGGGCAAAAGAAGACATGGACCCTGCCTTACAACATGAGAAAATATTAATCAAACAATCATAAAAATAAGTATACATCACACCGGAGGACAACCATTAGGAAGCCGAGGTACCGGATATCATAGAAGTTTATATTGAAGAGATATAGTCACCTACTAACAGTGTGACCTTGAACAAGTTACTTCACCTCTCCCTGAGCTTGTATTAAATAGGGGCTAAAAATATGTCATAAGAATTTGTAAAAATTAACTGACAGTATATCCAGTATGTATAATATGTATAGATATATAATTTATATTACTATACCAATAAACACAGTTTATAGAATATACACAAGTTCACTGAAATACCTTATTTAGTAATTGTACATGAAGAAGTATATTAGTTCCTGTGAACATATGTAGACATTCTATTTTTGTTATATGTACATATAACATAGACTGCATCTATTACAGTCTATTACAGACTGTATCTATTACAGTCTATGTTAGCAGTGCAGGTGGACAAAGAGAATTGGTATACACATTGTTCTCGGAAACATAGAACTTTCACCAAGTAAAGATAAGAATCATCAGCACTAATAGTTACACAAAATAACTAGGTGGAAAGAGGGTCCAATAGTACATTGCAAGATTGTGAACTAGCCAAAGATATCAAAAGGATGCCCTTCCTTCTGGAAGACAAAGGCTTTGTTTGACTCTACCTACAATTAGAATGAGATGATTAAGGCATATTCACAAAGAAAAGAGTAAATTAAGCAGGGACATCTGGCAATCAGAACTTGTTTACCATGGGGGCACAAGGAACATACTGAGAAAGAAGTTAAAGGTAGGAGCAGCTAGATACCTTCCTCATGAATCTAGGGAGCCTTAACTGTGAGAGTACTGACTTTGGAGGTGAGCAATACAGGCCCTAATCTTAGCTGTGCTAATAACAATTTGTGTAACCTTGAGGAGGTTATTACTCTCTCTGTGCCTCAGATTCTCATCTGTAAAAACGAGAAACATAGTAGTACTTACCTCATTAGGTTAAATGAAATAATATAATTAAGGTACTTAGGACAGTTCTTTGGTCATAAAATGTGCTATATGTGTTAGCTATTATTATTATTATTATTATTAATACATTTACAGAGACCTTATGAAAGTACCAAAATGGGAATACAGTTAACATTCAGTGAGAAATCTAAGATGCTTCCACCTGTGATTTCTAGTCACCAATTAAATTCAAAATTATATGAGTTAGGAATTCAGCAGCAAGTAACAGCATACCTGAAAAGCCATGGCTTAATCAATAAATACTTTTAATTATTTAATATGTAATAAGACTAGTGGTAAGAGGTTACTGATTTGGTGCAGAAGGTCAAAATATTATCAAAGACCAAAACTCTTTTTTATCCTTTTTATCTGCCATCCTCAGCTTATGGGCTTTTTTCTTTATGAACACAAGATGGCTTCCACAGCTGCAAACAGAAGATCCGCTGGCTAAGGGGAAAGAGGTTATCAGTGCCAGGAGCTAAATAGGTTGCAGTCTATACAAAAATGGAATTCTACTGAAAAAGAAGGGGGATATGGTTCCTAGGCAGGGCACTAGCAATGTCTAACACAATCTTGATGATTTAGAAATGTTCTGAGTCATAATTTCAAAGGTAATTGAAACCATTACCAGTAGCTAGGTGAATGTATAGATACTATTTAGATAGAAAGATCGTGAGGTATCTGGATGAAAGAAGACAGGAGAGCTGTCAATAATTTGGGCACGTTTTTCTCAGTGAAATTTAAGTGTAATTGTGTGAATAAAAACATTTATTTTCAGAAATGCAAATGAAACACCTGGAATAACTGAAAATAATGTAGTTGTACTTCTTACATTATCACTCCCTATCATATGCATTATCTGAATTATCAAAAATGTTTTCAACTGATATTTAAACCTAGATCCCCCTCCAAAAAACTTCATTCCCTTTGCTGCCTTTTTATACAGCAAAACTCTGGGAAGGATTCTACGTGTTGCCTCCACGTCTGCTAATGCTGTTCTCTTGAACACTCTCCAGTAAGTCTCTTATCACCATTGCTCCATCTAATCTCCTCTTGTCAGGGTCATCAATTACCTCCATGCTGCCAAATGCAATGGTCACTCAATATCTGACACAGGCCATCACTTACACCTTAAATACTCTCTTTACCTAACATTCTGGCTGTTCCTGCTAGCCCTTTTGTTAGTAGGTCTTCCTTACCTTCCCAACTTTTAAATGTTGAGGAGCCTCATTGGTATTACATGAAGATCAGTCCTTTAGACCTGTTTTCTTCTTCAAAAGCACACATGCTCTAGATGGCATATCCAGTCCTGTGGCTTTAAACGCCTTCTCTAATGCCAAACACTCCAAGAATTAATCTCTATTCAAACCCTTTCACCTGAAATCTAAAGGCATTATGTCCAACACGAATCTCAAACTTAGCACGTCTCAAACTATACTCCTGATTCCCTCACCACCACAACCACCCAAACTTGCTTTTTATAGAGGTTTGCTATAGACCAATATTTGGTCCTATTCTTTGCCCAGTTACTCAGGCTCTAAACTTTGAAATCACCCTGAATTCCTCCCTTTCATTACTGCTCTTTAGCCAATCAATGGCAAGTCCTGTAGGCTCTATGTTCAAAAGATATCTTGATTATGACCACTTGTTATCACCTCTATCTTACCATTCTGCTCCAAGCCACCATCATCTTATTGTAGCTATAACTAGTCTCCTTTCTTCCACCTTTTCCCCTACAATTAGTTGTACACACAAGAATCAAAATAATCTTTTGAAAACATGAGTCAGATGATATCAATCTTCTGTTCAAAACCCTCTTCCAGCTTCTGATCTCCCTCTGAGTAAATCCTAAGTCCCTAGAGTAGCCTCTAAAGCCCTCCATGATACAGCCTCCAAGGAAGCTCCCATCTCCTTTTCCTCCACCTTATACTATGCTCACTGCATCCCACCCTGGCCCTCTCACACTTCCCAAGTGCTCCAAGCATGGACCTGCCCCCACTGGCTGGCGTGTTCCTCTCCAGATAAACCGTATGGCTTGTTTCTCTTTTCCTCCTTGCTTCTCTTCAAATACCTCCCATCAGAGGAAGGTTTTTTAACCACTTATTTAAAACCCTATTCATTTACCCCACCCTCTTTAGTCTACTTAACTTTTTCTCACAATTGCTATAATCAACTGACATTTACATTTGTTTGCTTGTTGGTGGTGTCCTCCCACCAGGACCTTTGCAACACAAGATGAGTGAGTGAGTGAGTCTGTTGTGCTCACTGCAGTGGCCAGGATGTGGAATGGTGCCTGGTTCTGAGTAGGTGTTCAAGTCCATATGTATTGAATGTATGAGTGAATCAATGAATGGCTATTTGCTGAGTAATCATTCTATTATTTTTTTATAACTTTATAAATCTTACATAGTTTTTGAGACTGTTTTCACCCTTATAAATTAATGTTTTCAACAGGCTCCTTTCTTTCAAGTGGGTAATGAGAGTAAGTTTGTCTTATGATATACATACCTTAAAATATAAAATTTATCTTGTAGATTCTTTTGCCTTATTGTGTTGTATTTTTAATGTGTGTTTCATATACTAGTGTTTTCTATAAAATTTACTGTTGACATAAATGTGTTCAATTTGTTTTAAAAATCATACTGAAATCACAAAGCTATGAATTAGATCATCTTTGCTATTTGGGGGCCATTTTCCTAAACCCAATGTTTTAATAATCTAATTGGAAAACATCACAAGATCAAATGCTGTAATTTTTCTGAACGTACCAATTAACACTCAGAAAACACAAGGTACTTCTTATTTCTATTAGGCCTGACACTATTACATTGTTCCTGTTTTATGTAAAATATTTTGAAGAAGCGTTTTAGCACATTCTCATTAACATTATAGCCCTTATACAAATGTTAATAGGTTTAGGAACACACACACATAAATGCACGTGATAATGTCTAAATATATTCATTAAAAAGATGTCTTTAGAAAATGATGGAAAAATAATTGGAGACAAAGCTTGTGTTTTCTAGATACGAGTATTTTCTCGCTCATACTAACAAAAATTACTCAAGTTAATCAACAGGAGAGCATTTTAAACTTGGCTTGAAATGTCTTTCATCTTCTCCCGCTTCCCCCACAACCATAACCTACATTTTGAGTTTTGTATCTGCTTTCCAATGAGGACCTTTTTTTTTTATCAGAGCTGTATAGATTGAAATAGCTGTACGAACTGTCCACATTTCTATTTATGAAACATACTTTCCATATACTGTTCATTTTCCTCTTACCCCTTTGCAGTGTGCCCCATTCTTCTTCTTTTCTTCCTTTAATCTATCAGCTTCCACATCCTTGCTATTACCCTGGGTTGAGTGATTGCATTCTCTGCTGGTTGCATTCTCACGTACCTCATTATTACTTGGAAATAATATAATAATTATATTTATTTTCCTCAGTCTGCCCTTTGTGATTCTTCTTACTTTCTTCTAAGGTGATTTTTATCTTAATCACACTTTAACTATCATCTCCATAGTAAATAATCACAACATTGTGAATCTCATCATCCCAGTAACTAAGGACAAACTCAAGTTCAACCTCATTGAAAAGATTAAGAACATCATTTGTTATTTTCAACCTTCTCCATTTTCTTTTTTCTTATCTGTATTCCTCATCCCTTTCTATGCTTCTCCAATTTATTATTCTGATGTAATTTTCCCTGTCTTTAGAATTATAAACTTATAAATAACTACTAATAAATGATAGAATTTCTTTAAAATGTGTTAATTTTTAATTATAAATGTTACTGTTGTATTCAAATCAAAACATAAAAAATATTTAGAGGCCATAACTGCTAATAAAACAGCACAAAGTTTTAGGAAAAAATTAGTCTTATTATTACACTATCAAGGTAGGTCAGGCTAAAATAAAAATTTCAAATCATATTGATGTATTTTTTCCCCTTAGCTCTAAAATCTATGCTTTCCTTTCATCTTGTTAACTGAAACAGGTGCTCATACAAACTTTTGTAATTACCTGCTACCCACTGGGTTTTTAAGCTTGTTCACTAATCCCTCTCAGTTGTATAGCATTTAGAGTTTGAAATCCATGTTTATACCCCTCAAAGTGTTGACTTCATAACAGCACTGGAAGATAAACATCATCCTCCTCCACATGTAGCTGAATACACGGCAGCTCACAAAGGCTGGTTTTCTTGTTTATGTCAAAAGTTTTAGAAGTGCTCCAAACCCTGGACAATTGCTAGCTTTGACTATCCCACAGATTTCTCTAGAATAGACCATTCATAAAAATAAGCATAAAAATATTCTCTCATTCAGTGATTAGGTGTTCTACAGTGGCATGACAAATAAACGCATAATGTATTTTGTTTCTCTCTCAGTATGTGTACACATGACTTGTATTCATCTTTTGTTAGTGGTATATATTGAGTATTACAACTTTAATACAGTTTCTTCCTTTCTTAAAACGTGTACACATTTTTTTCTTGCCACCCTCTGTGCTTGTATAGCTCCACTTTGCTTTGTGGAATGTGTCCTGTAGGCTTGTTCCCCTCAAGTGTTTAGTAGCCTTATCGTTATGTTTCTGGAGAGAAAGCGATATTAGGGAATGTTTAGAGATCCCAGTATTCAGATTGCAATTTTTATTTCAATACGATAATCAGTTTAGATTCTACAAACTTAGCATAGAAAGAAAAAGATAAGCTGAAGTAATTTGGACTTGTCATTTTACCTCACTGGACCTCAACATCTTCATTTAATGAAATGAAGGAGATAGACTCATTTATAATAATAATTAATGACATCCATGAAACCTATAATGAACTGAGGGCTTAGTCTGGGCCAAGCACTATGCTAAACCTTTACATTCATTATCTCATTTAATGTTCTCAAAAATCCCTTGAGGAGGAAACTATTATCATCTCCGTTTTACAGGTGTGAATCAGAGTCTCAGAGAGTTAGCTTCCTAAAGCGATGCGGCTGGTGAATGGCATTGTGGGATCCGGATCTTGGCCTGTTCCTCCCGAAAGTCTACTAAAACTCCTGGGCTACAGGAGCCCCATGATTTCTAAGATTCTCTACAGCAAGGATGCTTCATTATTCTCTGCTATTAAACAAACATGGAATTATTTCCTGTTTCCTCATTACCCATTGAAACATTCAAGGCTTGTTTTCTTAATTGTAAATCAATATTTTGTTGTTCAACTTAAACAACTATACAAGAGACCGGTAAATAAAAAGTCATTGGAAGTTCTTAAATTGATGTTGGGTGTTGCTAAATTAAGAAATCTCATCATTCAGGGAGAATTTTGTTAATAAAATGTCAATTAAAGCAAAAGTGCATAGTTCTATTAACTGCAACAATGAAAAATGTACCCCCAACAGCTTCTTTCTCATTTAGAACATTTCATTTGAATAACCTTTCAACTACAGATGTTTGGAATGAATGATAATTGCAAATTCTAGATTTCTCTCTACACATTTAAAACACACATATGTATTACTTTTTTCAGTTAAAGAATATAAATATTATATTAAATATTTTAATCTTAAAGGTATCACAAATGAATAAACCACATCAAACAATTTACAATATGATGTTTAAACTGAAAGAAAACTTTGTTTTCAAAAGTATTTGGGATTGCTATTTTTCTTGCTGGAACTGACACAAAGATTATAGTAAACAGAAGTAATATCTCATTAGCCCTTTGTTTCCAAATAACTAAAAATTAGATTCAGAGGGCCACTAATTCTAGCTTTAACTCTGAAGTCATTTCTTATTCTGAAAGTAATCTTTATTTTCATACAATACACTGTTATGTATTTACTGTTAAAATTTCCTATTAAATAATGAGAAATATATTCAAGGAAGTAATTTGATCTGTATAGATAGGTCATTTAAATTTTTGCTTTAAAGTAAACTTTGACTATGCACATATATGTTACCAAGAGAGAAGAGAGTCAAGAAATGAAAAAATTCTAAACTAATGTATATCATAATTTAGGGTTAGGGATTATTTCAACAGTTTTAAAGTAAAAAATAATTTTAAAAGGTGACAGAAGTCACACTGAGAACTTAAGAGTTTCAGCTTACAAATCAAGAAAGCATAAAAAGTAAAAAAAATTAACCAAATCGGTCAGGTAATAATTTAGGGTTTAAATTTATTTTTATCATAATGTGTTTTGAAGAACGTCTGTTGTATTGGTATTTAAGGATAATCTACAACAATAGAAAATAATTTGTCCCACAAAATATGCATTAGTCTTAATATATGTACCCATATCTTATCCTCCTTAAACCCATTGCAAAGTGCTCCTAACATCAGCAAGCCAAGAAAGTGACATAATTGCTTCTAGTAAATGTTAGTCATGTTCAAGAGAAAGAGATAAGTATCTTTTCAAATATCTAGATCTTTCAAAGCTTCCTATTACAGCCAAAACTCCATGCATTAGGTTCTCAAGTCATTGTTCATCACTAATTTAGGCTTGGCTCCAAATCTCCATCTAGTTTCCTGCCTTTTGAAAAAGCCCACATACCAATGTCAGCAATTTTTGGCTGTTTTAGTATAAGGCTCATACTTAAGGTGGATCTGAGCAGGGTCCTTGCGCTTTTCCCTGGGTATTCCTTTAATTACTTTTCTCCTAGCTAAGACCCTGAAGTCCTGCAATCCCATATTACATCTAGAGAGACTTTCCCCCCACACACCCATAAGCCTTCATACCTGCACAAAAAGAAAAAGAAAAGAAAAGATTCTCAGGAAACGATCCAGGACAGAAAAAAATAATGAAAAGAAAACGTGTGCTTTTTATGTTAAAAGAAGGAAAGTTACCCAGGAAACCCAGAAGCTCAATACTTGGAAATTTTCATCAGCTATATTTGGTAGAAGAGAATATTTGTTGTGGCCCCTGAGTGAGCAGGCTGGGAGAGCACCCATGGCAGCTGCCCCAGTTCAGAAACCTTTTGAGAAAAATTCCTCACAGGAGGAAATGTAAAAACAAGGAAAAATTCAAAGTGGGAAGCAAGAGTTACAGACTTCAGGGATATCAGAGGATGAGGCAGAAGAGACAAAAGTGTCTCAGAGACAAGTACTTCAAATGTTTTTGCTGAGAAAGGACTCAGCAGAAATTATCAACTGTTGTAAAGACTTAATTTAGCTTTTGCTGAAGGACTTGTTTGTCTTCTCTTCCACCTTTCTGACATAACTCCAATCTACTTTCCACAACTTTAATTTTTAATAGAAAATAAGTGTGGATTCTAAATGAAAAAGTGTTTCTACATCTGGAAGAAGGTGAATTTTGTCCTTGAAATATTGCGTTCTGCTTAGTCTAATCAAAGACTGAATAAAATCTTTTGAAAGGAAACCGCAGTAACAGTCTTTTTGAGCTCACAAAAGGGATCTCATTCCATCAGTCTTGACTCATTAAAACAGGTTGAAATTCTATCTGCTTTGTCTCTGTTGACCTTCATGTTGTTTTTCTAGGTTTTTTTAATTTTGTTTTTTATTGAGGTAAAGTTGATATATAGTATAAGTTTCAGGTGTACAACATTTTAATTCAACATCTGTGTACACTACAAAATGACCACCACCAAATGTCTAGATACCATCCATCATCATACAATTTATCCCCTTCACCCATTTTGCCCACTTCCTCTCTGTTAACCCATCAATTTGTTCTCTGTATCTATGGGTTTGTTTTTGTTTTGCTTGTTCATTTGTTTTGTTTTTTTAGGGTCCACATATGAGTAAACCCAAAAGCAAGGGAAGCAAAAGCAAAAATAAACAAATGGGGCTGTATCAAACTAAATTGCTTCTGAACAAAGTAAACCATCATCAAAATGAAAAGATAACCTACTGAATGACCTATACCTTTGAATGGAGCTTAGTAAGCACTTATAATAAGTTTCTCTTGATATTTTGGGTATCAATTGCAATTTCCAGGAATTAATAAGAAAAAGAACACCTTGACAGAATCATAATCAGAAACTGAGAGAGCCCTATTTTTCCTTCTTTCAGGATATTACTGTACAATGGAATAAGTACTAGATGAGAATCAGAATTTAGAATTAAGTCTTGTGTCTGCAACTTTCTAGCTGTTTGACCCCAGGCAAGTCATTTAAGCTTCTGAGCCTCAGCTTCATCTGGGAAACAACGGTAATGATGGTTAACGACTCAAAAAGTAAATAATATAAAAATGGTTAACAAACATATAAAATTTAAATTAGTAATCAAATACAAAAATTAAAATATTCGTATAATTAACAACGATCTTCCACATTTCCAGTATTGATGAAGGCTAAATGAGACAAGCATTTTCACATTCTGTTGGAAACAAAATGTCAGCACACATCTGGAACCTTAAAAGTGCTACTGTATTTGACTCAGCAAATCTCTTTTTAGGAACCTAGCTCAAGGAAATCATTTGGAAAACAAAGACTATACTTTATTCATAAAGATAATTATAATAATTATTTAAAACAGTGGAAATTGTTAATCTTCCTAAATATTTGGAAGAAACCCCAAAATAGAACTGACCATTAGGTATACATAACAATGAAACCATAGAATATATTACATGTGTATTGATAAATGCATGTGGTGAGTTAGAATTCAGTTGGACTCATCAGCTGCCAAATATGAAATGAGCTTATATTTCTTTTTATATCCCAACTATCATAATATCAGTCTCCACTAGCGCATTTGTCAAAAGCTCTCTCTGTTCACTGCATTTCCAGCAGCTAGTTCACAGTATTTCTACTAGCTCACACATACTCTAGGTGAGCCCCTCATCTTTCTGGGGAGGCTCCCTATTCACAGCTACAAAAGGCCCTCCAAAGTACCAGGGATCACCACTGAAGTCCCCTCTCTGGCACTATGGAGGAGACGCCACCCCCTTTGTCCCTTCAGCACAACTGCAAAGAACAGTGACATTTATTAAGCTTCTTGGAGAGCTTGGGAACAAGGGAAGTGCAGCTCTTGAAGGCAGCTGATTACTGGTGTTGGAAATGGCCAAGCTGAGTCTCCCAAATCCAGCTGTAAGGACCTACTCGGCCCCCAACATAAATGCAAATGGTGAGGGGCTATCAGCCTTTAACATTGCTCTTCATGCCTCAGAAAAGAGGTGTAACCCAAGGCCACCACCCATATGATCATACCCCCAGAAAGAAGACACAGTCCTTCATGCCCCAGACTGATTGGAAAACAAACAAACAAACAAACAAACAAACAAAAAAACATTGCATTTTTGGTAATCTTATCTCCTGCTAATGTGGTCTGTCTGACTCCTATAGCTAGGACCAGAGCTCACAGATCACTTCTCACAGTTTGGCTTAGTCAATTTTATGTATCACCAGTGGTCTAGTCTACATGATGATATGCAAGCTCATTGCTGTACCTCATTTGGCCAGACAGGAGATTAAGCTTGAATATCCCTCCTACCATAATCCAAACCCTGATTTCCAATGAGCAAATTCTTAGGCAAAAAGTGGGGTGAGGCATGATCCAAGGCAGGATTTAGTTAGCAGACTAGGCTCACTGGCCAAATCTGGCCTGCTGCTTGTTTTGTAAATAAAGTGTTATTGGAACATAACCCTGACCATTATTTACACATTGTGGATGGCTGTTTTGTGCTACAGTGGCAGAGTGGAATAGTTGTGACAGAGACCACATAGCCTGCAAAGCTTTAAATTATTTACTATCTGACCCTTTGAAGAAAGGGCTCATTCTGTTTCTCCACCATGTTGGAAAACCAGAAACTTTTTATGAGGTTATCTGGGGTCTGTCCTGTTTCTTGGGACTTGCCACATTCCCAGGGATCTACTAAGGAATCAACCACAAAATGGGGTAATTCTTCTCTCAGACGGCACTAATCATTCAGGATGTTCTGTTCCTATGCACACCCATGAGGGGGAAGGAAACGAGTCCATTTCAGGAAGCCTCCTGCTGTGTTAGAACCTTTACATTCTAGTATGACCCTGCCCCTTAGTCAAAGGAACATGGTTTCCCCCAAAAAATTTGGGGACAGAAAGACTAGAACTAACTCATCACATTTTCCTCTCAAATTCACTGTTTGCCACCTTAATCTTTCCTATTACTGTCAGGAACTGAGCTCTTAAAAATTAAAGGCCAGAAGTAGCTCCCCCTCTGCTGTTTTTTGCTAACACATCTTTTCCCTAAAACAATAAACCCAGAATAACCTCTCACCTTGAATTGGGGGTAGAGGAAGAAAGGGAAATAGGAAGTACCAGGGGATATTGATTAAAATTTGGTTAATATTTCAAAAACATAATCCCACTGAAACCAATTACTCAAATTCTTCCTCTCTTAGCAATGGAATATAGATCATGTGGCCAAGAATCAATTTCTGTTACTACCTGCTTATAATACACACATATAAGCCCACACCCCCCACACACACTAAAACAAACTCACACACAGTTAAATTACCAACAGTACATGGGGATCATTTTTTACAATATAAAAGATAAAAATTCACATCTATCAATCTATCAATATCAAGATACATATCAAAATTATATATATCAAGATTTGTTATAAATCAGCAAAAAGACAGTAAAGGAGAACATTAGCAAAGGACACAAAGTAACAATCTACAAAAGAAATAATATAAGTGGCATATATAAATGTATACCAAAAATATGAACAGCAAATAAAGATGAAATTACCTAGGGAGATTAACAAGAACACAGCTTCCTGGGCCCCACTCCTAATATACTCACTGAATTTTGAAGGAGAAACTTGGAAATCTGCACTTTCAGTTAAGGACCACAAATATTTCCAGAGCCTGCTAAGATTTGGGTCCCTTTGGTGTTGAGGAAAATATATGTTCTCAGGGATATTCGAGTCTAACTAACAGGATGCCAAATGATACTAATCAGGAAGGTAAGCTTTAAATTTTATAAAGTAGGAATCAAGATACCAACAGAAAGCAAAAATCACCACCACCAACAATGGAAACAATAACAAACAAACAATCACACCTGGGGATGGTATCCCACTGGAAAGACATTTCCTTCTCTACCCATTACCCCAATGTATTTTCCCATAGTAAATGTCCTCTAATCTACATATATCACAACTTTTTCTAAACCTTTTTTTAAATAAACATTTTCCAAATATTATGCAACTTTGAACATTTGCAGGCCTATACATTCTTCTTATCTAAGAAGATTTATTTTTCCTTAACTTGGAAAAGAAAGATACTTGGTTACTGGTTCTCAGGTCTTTTAGCTTGTACAAACTGCCTTGATTCCTTTACAGAATTCCACAGATAGCACAGAAACTATTATACAGTAGCTGCCTAAATGAACACATGCCTCACAGGAAAACCAAATATGTGCTCGGCGGTCCTGTTACTATGTGCTACCTAGATGCACTCAAAGTGGTAACATAATGATGACATTCTGTAAACAAATGTGGGTCAAATAGCCTAAATGAAATTCTGTGGAAACAGACTTGTGTAAAGTGGCCTGCTCTGTGGTGACAATTACATTTGCATTTATTAACCAAATGTAAACAAGATATGCTATAAAGGAAAGGAAAATGAGAAACAGTTCTACCATCACAAAATGATTATATTTAGAACACTGCCATCATCTCTTGGCAGAGCTATCTTGTTGGCTTCATTTTGGAGCAGATTGCTTTGATTTTTTTCCTGATTCCAAAATTTAACTGCCAGGTTCTATAAAGAGTACATGATGCCAATGTTTGTTAACTGACCAGAAAACAAAAAAATCACATTCTAGTAAACTATATCTGTGTTATTAGAATAGCTCCTGCCCCTAAACCATATTTGAAAAGCCTTTATATCAAAGTCTGTAAAAGAGTTCTGATATGGAAGATAATAGGATATAAGCAGGCACACAATCTAGCATCTTTCCTAACCTGCTCTACATTCAAATAACACTCACTCCCTTTTTCTATGCTTAAATAGCACTTTTAAAAATTCCTCTATTATTGCACAGGTTGTGTTGTATTATCGTCATCTGTTTAGATGTCTCTCAGTTGCTCAGACATGAGCAATTTGGGAAAGCCATCTCGGGATTATCATGTCGAGCATGTACTGCTTAATACATTTTAGCTAAGTAAATAAGTAATTCCATGACCAAAGAATAATGAAGCCATCCTTATATATTTAAGTCTAGCTAGGCTGTGTATAAGTGATGGAACAAAGCATCTTATTCAGTATTAAAATGGACAATGTTAATAGCATTTGCTGATTTTTATCAAATATAATATCAGTTACTATTTCAGTACAGGACCCACGCAGTGTGGGCACTCATTAAACATCACCGGTGATTTGCTTTGCCATTTGCACATGGTGATGGAGTTCTGTGCAGTCGTTTAGAGGTAACCCCAATGGGGCTGGCTCAGCTGAGCCTCTGTGAAAGCAAACTTGAGTCCTTCTTTGTTCACCATAAAGAATCCTCTCTCATCAAAAGCAATAGTAAGAAACATATTTTTCCTGAAGATTGTTTTTAGTAGGTTTTATAGATGATTTTGAGGGAAAATAGAGAGGGTTTAAATGCACACCCCACATCAATCACCCTGTATCATATAATATTCATAATTCATTAATATTATATTCCATATTTCTGTTCTTCCTCAAACTGGTCTTCTGCCACACTCTTATCTAGGATTTCTATCACTGTCTCTGACCTTCCACCAGCCAATGGCTTTGTCTTCTGTGACCTTCCAGGGGCCCTGCACACAGCTCTTCCCTGTCACATGCTCAGCCTTAGACCCAGTCTTCACTTAGCCAGCTTCTCTCTTGTGTGACTAGACCACAACAGACAGGTCATCTTTCAAGTAAATAAAAATAGCATCATCTCATTATGTCTACAATTCCTCATGAAGCAACAATTAGTTAAAATAAAGGAAAGCTGATGACAAGTAGAAAGTTATTCACTTCTGGTATTTGAGATTCTAAATAAAAAATTATTATAAATTAAGCATAAACCTTCAATTAGCTCTAAATATTAAAAGGGGATTAATACCTGTCATTTAAGAACTTTTTTCTAATTCTAATAATCCCACTATTCCTGTCCCAGATTTATAGGACTCTTTATAACCTCTTTTTTAATAGACTGCAGGCTAGCGAGTATCACAGGAAGAAATATGGCATGTTTACCACTTAATTAACTTACTCAATTCCCTTTCATTCTTTAGTGGAGTGATAAGCACAAAAATCATGATCCATTATTCTCTGATAATAATCTTGAGTGGGGAGAATGTGTGCCTAATCTATTTTCCTTTGTGTTTTTCCTCCTTTTAAAACTTTCTTTTCGAAATTCCTTATTTTCTTAACCATTTTTGGGTCAAAAACCCTTTCCACGTCCCCACTGTTTTCTTCTGTGACGTGCAGTAACTTTCTGCTCATATATCCTTTGGCTCTTCTATCCCTGACACTCCTTTGCTCCCTATCTGTGAGCAGCTCTCTAAGTCCAGTCCTTGGACTATCTCCCTGATGAGAAATCTCAAGAATAGGGGACCCAGGTGCCTGGGCTCTTGAGCAGAGCTGGATGGCAAGAAAAGAACACTGAAAGCAACTACAGTTGGTCCCCTTTCAATGTGTGCTTACCTGGAAAAAATGTTCTTGTAAAAGCAAGGGAAAACAATTGACACAAAATGGAAATATATGTGATCAAGAGTTACCACAGCATGATGCGTTTACCAGGTAAGCGTTATAAGCAATAAAAATCAGAAAGTGTGGAATGGCAACCTTCCGTAGGAAAATCCTTGCTCATTACAGAAGTGATCTAAGTGCACCCTGAGTCTTAGAAGCAAATGACTCCAGGACCCCCAGGCTCCCCAGAACTAACAGGGACAGAAGGAAACCTGAGAAGGATCCTCCCTTACAGTAAGTAATGAAAAGCCTATCAGCATATCCTAATTTAAGGGCAATCTATTATTATCTCACAAATAAAATGAGTAAAGCAATTAAATATCTTAAAATTGAATACATGTAACACTGATAGTTTCCTAATAGCATTTTATATATATGCTGAGGGAAATTACCTTTTTCTTCAACCAATTTGTCAAAGCAAAAATATCACCAGACTAAGTTAAACAGGCAAAGATTTTTTTTCAAGACTTGCTGTAAGAGGGAGAGAGCAGAACTCAGTCTGAACTAAATAAACTCTGCTGAAGAAAAGAAGCTGGAAAATTTTTTGAAACTGGGGTGGGGAAATTGTGTTTGCAAATCGGCCCTATCCAAAGGAAATGTAAACTTTCTCATATTTTCATGTCAGGATGCAGTTTTACAAAGTGGAGTAAAGCATCCAAGGATGTTAACCCCTATCTTCCTAGGATACCTGGGATACCTGATATCTAATGACCAATGATATAGGCACAACCTTCCTTGATAATTACATTTCAAAAGGGTGACTCCCAGGTCCTTGAGAAAGACACTCTTGGGTTGTCATACAGGAAAGAGGCCTGGAAAAGATTTATGTATATTTCAAAAGATAGAGAAAGAATTTGCAATTACAATTTTCCCAAAGTAAATGCTATAAGCAAAGGGAAGTCAGGGGCCTAGAGTTTAGCCATTCTAGTCACGATACTTGCAGGGTTCTGTCAGTTGGCTTATAAATTCATAAATACCCTCAGTAACTGAACAGCCTAACTCACTTGTAACATGTTACATGCTCTTATTCTAGTGTGGGAGATAGAAGTAAGCAAATAATATGTCATGGACATTAAATGCCATGAAAAAAATAATAAATCAAGGTAAAGGGGATAAGAGTTGATAATGATGGTGCCATTTTATATAGTCATGTCAGGGAAGGCACATGGATAAAGAGACATTGAGCAGAGACCTGGAGTCAATAAAGGACCTGGCCATGAAACATTGCAGGTAAAAAAAAAAACAACAAAAAAACCCCTGTGTTCCAGGGGGAGGGCACACCAAGTTTAAGGTCGCTGAGGTGGGAGGGTGCTTCGTATGTGCTAGGAATAGCACAGACAACCAGTATAGCTGAAGTAATGAAGCAAGAGGGGCTTGTGGGAGATGGGGCAGAAAGCTTGGCAGTAGAACAGAAACGAATCATGGAGGGGGAAAAGGGGGTTTTCACCATGCTAGAAACTGAATTTTACTTTGATTCAAAATGAGAAGCCATTTTAGAATTTATTTTAAAATCTTATATTGCAGTTATACTAATGCTCAGATTTTTCTGATTTAACAATTTTTTTGCATAAAATACAAAACAACAATAATCTGCAAAGCTACAATGTTACCAATTTACAAAGTTACAATTAAATGCTAAAAAGCGTTTCTCTAGTTTAATATTCTTCTTTTATCTCAACAACACCAAAATACTGATGTCTTTTCCAAATTTTATATTTCACCACAGATTTTAACTAAAAAATGATTACATTTTCCTACTTTCAGCCATGACTTTGCACTCGGCCATTTCTGACTAATTTTCATACTTTTATGATTAACCATTCAGAAAGGGTCTGTTCTGTCTCTTAGATTTTTATTTCCCAATGCAAATCCTCAATTACTTGGGTTTATACTGCCTGACCTGCTCGTTTCTTATTTTCCAGAATTGTTATGTTGCAAGGTTCTCCATCCTTTACAACAGCCCATCTCTTCACTGTGTTATCCTCTGTCATCAATTCTTCCTTGTCCTTGACTAATTTAAATTATGAAACACAACCACAGCATTTCAAAGGAATCTTTTCCCATCAGCCAAGGGTGTTCATCAGCCGAGAAACCCTCGGGGCAACCAAGTTACCTACTAAATCTTGAAGATTGCAGAGATCTAGAATTTGCTTCCTTGTGTTGGGCAACATGTAAATGTAGCAATAATAGTATGCTTTCCAAATTCATTACCAATTATAAGCATATCAGATATTTTATTTTGGAATGTACTGCAAATCAATTTGCAGGCAAGAATTCCAAAGCCTGTCATCAAATTCTTTCTTTGTGTCACTTGACAATGAGGCACTAAAAACAGTTACAGCAGCTGGATATATCCCAAGATCATAAACCATACATTTTATATAGAAATTTGTGAGAGTTTCAAAAGTTTAAAGCAGTTAAATTATCAATCTTTGAGTAAGTTAAAAATAAATTGTTACTTAAACTGTCAACCAAAATCATAATTTTGATCAGGGAAAGATCACATGAATGTTTGATCTGTGACCTTAACTTAAAGGAACCCATCTGTTACTGATATGAATTCAAAACAGCTCAAAAAAGACACATTGTTTTTGTAAAAACTGACAAACCTAGATTACTTATTTGAAATAAATGGATTTCTAGTTTTTCTTTGAAAATTTGTTTTAGTTCAATTTCCTCAAATTAGTAACAAATACATGTAAGACATATCTGTGACAATCTCCAATTTTGTGATCTTTGTTTTTTGAAAGTATATTATATTATGTATAAAATTTATTATCAACATATATAACCAATAGTTATATGTAGTCTCCATAAGGGTCTTTTCTAATCTGTTACCCCTTCTCCTCTTAATATAGTGCTTTTTTCCTAAGTAGATATTCACAAATTTACATTGAAATATAATGGATTCTAATAATTTCTAAAGAAATATCAATGCATGGATGAAAAAAGAAATTTTAACTACGATTACTATAAGAGAGAAGAGCTTAAAGGGGATGATGAAGAAAATATAGCGACACCGTTCATTCGTTCATTCGTTCATTCGTTCATTCGTTCATTTATTCATTCATTCATTCATTCATTCATTCATTCATGAGATACCGTTCACACTCTCCCTAGTGCTCTCCCCAAACCCCATGAATTGTAGAACATTTTTAGAGAATGTCTAATCAAGTTTAGTCATAGCTAAGACTATTTTACATCATGAAAGTGGTATGTTTGTTGGGCCTTAATGGGCTTACTCCATCTAGAGATGTGGAGAAAGTTCCATACTCCAGCAACAAAAGTCAAGATTCAGGAGAGCCCGCAGTAGTTTTTAAGAAGAGAAAGTAATCTTGCAAAAGCAGGAGATGAGTGAGTTGGACAGTAGGACAGCAGGCAGGGACAAGAGTGTGTGGGGGGATATGCTTGTATCCCATGCTGAGAAATGTGGGGAGAGAATTACCCTTAGGCAGTGGAGAATCTCTGAGTGTTTGATAACTGAGTCAAATACAAGATGATTTTTTTGTCTCTGTTTTATCTTGGTGTTTTCTGAAGTTTTCTAACTCTATTCTGAATTTGCAGCATATGGTCACATGAAACTAATTTTCTTCACTTGAAATGATCATTTCATGTTTTAAAACCATCATTAATTTAATTTTTGTACAACTCTAATATTAGCATGAGTCACATTCACTATCATTATTTTTATTATATAAGTTTGTAGGTAATATTAACTAGGCTTTTAAATTTCTAGCTGAAAATATTATTGTAGACCCTTAGATTTCATGCTAGTTGTTTTATATCTGTGACTGAGCAACCTGAATGCCTCAAAACTTTTGGCACAAAGGCTGCATAATTTAGAGATAAATAGCTTTTTTTAAAATTAGAAAATTGACAATCTATAAACATAAAATTGGTAAATAAAACTAGTATAAAACTTTTTTTAAAAAAAATATTTTTATTGGGGAATTGGGGGGAAGGGGAACAGAGAAGTCGCTGCTGCCCGTTCTTCAGTCTAGCTGTGGAGGATGTCGCCCCACTGGCCCAAACTGGCACCATCATTGCGCTCCTCCAGGGTGAGGCAGACCAGTTGCCGGCTTCTGGACGGCCGCTCACTGAGGCTGCTGGCCTCACACGGCAGCCACGGCAACCCACTGCAACCCACTGCAACCAACTGCAACCCACGCTGTCGCCGGCAACTCCCGGCAGCCCAGCCCCAGATCGAGCCACCATTCAGCATCTTAGCTGTAGAGGGCAGCGTCACTAGCCCTCACATGTGGGATCTGAACCGGGGCCCTCCGGCGTCCCAAGCCAGTTCCCAACCATCGCGCCACTCGGCCGGCCCTAGTATAAAACTCTTAAGACTCACATTGATCAGATTGTCAGATTGCTTAATTTACAAACCATAGCCACATAAGCAAGGTGTCTTTTAGTCATAGGCTCCCTGTCATATCTCTCCTGACACAATTTTAATAAGATTCTGACAGGATCCACAGAATCAGTTTTGATCACTGCCACTCTACTTTCCCTTCAATCCACTTAGGTAATTATTAGCTTAGTTAGCAGGTAATTATTAGCTTAGTTATGCTAATTATCATCACTCTATTTACAAGCAATCTCTAGAACATTCTCAAATGGAACCTATTTCTACTTCCTTTTAAGTCCCAGATGTTTCCATTGTCACTCATTATACCTTTCACTCCCTACTTTGTGTCTAGTTCACTTCATGTGTACATCTTATATCTTCAATTATTGATAAGCCACTTGAAGGTCAGAGCCATGTTGTTGTTTTCATCCCCCACTGTATTAGAACATCAGCAAAGAGTAGGCATCTAAGTGTCTTTTGACAAAAATCAAAGAATACTTAGAGGGCCCTACTACCAAATATGCTAGGACCATCAGAAGAGTGGACCAGAGGGAAAGAAAAGAAACTGGGACAATGCAGAATAAGAAATAACAGAGAAGCTGAGCTAGTTCAGTAGACAACAGGGCACATGGACAGGGGAGAATAAGGGTACAAGGGGTTACCAGGAGTCCCATGTAGGGGTGTTGCCAACTCAGACTTGGTTCCAGCAGAGATCAATATTTTTCTCATGTTTGTTTGTTCTTTGTTTTCATTTACAACTTTATTTAGATATAATTCACATATCATAAAATATACCCATTTAAAGTGTATAATTCAATGGGGTTTTTTTGGCATACAGATATGTGGACCCATCCCCACAGGCAACTTTAGAACATGTCATCATCTCTAAAAGCAACTCCTTGTCTTTCAGCCATCACCTCTCTATAGCACCATCCCCAGAGCTCTAAGAAAGCAGGATTCATCTTTCTGTTTCTATAAATTTGCCTATTGAGGACACTCATATAAACAAAATCATATGCTATTTGGTCTGTGTGACTTTCTTCTTTCCCTTAGCATAATGTTTTCAAGGTTCGTTTATGTTGTATCCAGGGACAATATCTTAACAGGTTAGAATAATCCATTGGAAGTGGTTCTTAAAAGGGCCTCCTTTCCCAGAACAACCTTGTTAAAGGTAAACAAGGTATGAGGAGTAGGTCCTGCTGTCCAGGGAGGACTTCAGCACTAAAAAGAATAAACAAAATACTCACCTAGTTATATAGACTAGGTCAATAAAGATGGAGGCAGAGGGGTCTCCCCTGACATCCCAAATATGAAGACTATGGCAACAAAACAAACTATAGACCCAACTCAGTTATTCCAGTCTCTTCCCTCCTCATTATTTTCATATCATAGACAATAAAGCCAATTAAAAACAGCAAAAACAAAGATCAAGAACAAGAAAGTAGGCTTGTTTTGGTTATTATAACCTATCAATATGATTATCATCATAAGAAATAAAATCATCTCAGTACAAGACCTTTTTTTTTTTTTAAAGATTTTTATTGGGGAATTGGAGGATGGGAACAATGCTGGGGAATTGGGGGAAGGGGAACAGACAAGTTGCTGTCCTTTTGTTCTTCAGTCTAGTTGTGGAGGACGTTGCTTCACTGGCCCAAGTTGGCACCATCATTGCGCTCTTCCTGGGGGAGGCAGATCAGTCCCCGGCTTCTGGATGGCCGCTCATGGAGGCTGCTGGCCGCTCATGCTGGCTGCTGGCTACACACGGTAGTCCATAGCAACCTACTGCAGCAGGGGCTGCAGCCTACCTGTCTCCAGCAACTCATGGCAGCCCAGCTCCACGTTGAGTTGTTGTTCAGCATCTTAGCTGTAGAGGGCAGTGTCACTGGCCCTAATATGTGGCATCCGAACCGGGGACCTCTGGCATCCCAAGCCAGCTCTTAACCAATGTGCCACTCGGCCAGCTCCAAGACCTTTTAGCAAGGCAAGAATGGTTCATCTAATTTGAAATAGATTTATGTATTTTTTAATAACATCTGTTCATTGCTATATATTAAAGAACTTACGTAACACTCTGAGTCTATCCTTGACAAAAGTAGACATTCAAAGCTATTATATGAAAATCTGAAACAATGATACCTATTGGCCTACCAAATTCCCACTGATTTTTAAAAGATAGAATACTTGTATTGTTAAGGATTTTAAATGATTAATTTACTGTAAATGTCAAAATTTGAAGGTCTTATATAAACAATAGTTGTTACAAATTCATAATGCTTTTACTTTACTATAACGTATTAGAAATGAAAATCAGCAGCAATTATTTAATATAAATAGACCTTTGTATTATTTAACATTTTGTTGTATAATTAAAAAATTTAATTATCTAATTTAATAATCCACGCCTTTTCTCTACTGTGGAGAGATTAAATACAAAAAAGAGTCTCTACTCCAGCCAGCTCATGCTAGTATTACTAATATATGATTTTAGGTAAAAATTTTTAATTTGATAATTTTTAAAGGCACTATATGACCAAGTTTATTATTATTATTTTAATGAAACTTTTGAGATATAATTCATACATCATAAAGTTCATGCCTTTAAGTTGTCCAAATCAGTTGTTTTGTTGTGTTTTTTTTGTATATTCAGAGTTGTACAACAATTACCACTGTGCAATTCTAGAATGTTTTTATCAGCCCCAAATGAAACCTCATATCAACTAGCAGTCACTAATCTACTCCTGTCTCTGTGGGTTTGCTTCTTCTGGATGTTTAATATAAAAGGAACTGGATAATATGTGGCCTTTTATGTCTGACTTCATTGATTTAGCATCATATTTTATGGTTCAGCCACATTGTAGCTTGTATCAGTACTTCATTCATTTTCAAGACCAAATAATATCCCATTATATGAAAATACCACATTATGTTTATCCATTTATTAGTTGATGGACATTTGGGTTGTTTCCACATTTGGGTATCATGAATAATGCTACTATGGACATTTGTGTACAAATTTTTGTGTGGGTGTATGTTTCAAATTCTCTTCAGTATATATCTAGGAGTATAATTGGTGAGTCATGCAATAACTCTATGTTTCATTTCTTGAAGAACTGCCAAACTATTTTCCAATGTGGCTCCACCATTTTATATTCCCAACAACAATGTGTAAAGGTTCCAATTTCTCCACATCCTTGTCAATACCTGTTATTGTCCATTGTTTTAATTATAGTCATCCTAGTGGGTGTGCAATAGTACCTCATTGTGGTTTAGAAAATTATAGTTGACATACAATATTATATTAGTTTCAGGTATACAGCATACTGATTCAACATTTATATACCTTACAAAGTGATCTCCATAATAGGTCTAGTAACCATTTGTCACCATACATGGTTATTACAATATTACTGACTATATTCTTATGTGGTTTTGTAACTCACTCTGAAAACAAATCTAAATGACAGTATTCTAAAATTGTTATGCTATGGCAATATCAACAGACTTAATGGATAGTTTGCCAAAGATTCCCTTTGAATGACAATATTATTTTTGAATGTGTGAATTATATTTTGTACTTTTTATCATCACAAACTGCCACATATTATTCAAAGATTATTTTATAGGTTGTCTTCTCAGAATTACAGATTATAAGCTCCCTGAGGACAGACTTTCAGCCTGACATGTTCACATCCTTCACAATGCCTAACAGCTTTATTCTTGCTGAGATGCCCAGAGTGGACTTCCTGAATGAAGTCACTACAGCTGTATAGTGCTTTAGTGTATAATTCAAGAATCAAGAGATGGCCCTCATATTGGAAATTACTCTTATTTTGTTACGAGATTTACATAATGATTTTGCATTACAAAAGATAAAGCTCCCCCAAAGACAAAACCAAAAGCAATTTTGAAAAAAAAGAATAAAATGGTAAACTGCATTTGCAGAATTGCTTTTGGATATAAGAATATACATGAATGAATTAATGAAAAATACTGAAGTGATAGGTTTAATATTATAGCCCCAAGAGCTTTTATGATTCAAGTAAAAATAATCAACTTATATTATTCAGTTTAGTTATTATTTTCACTTCAGGGTAATTCCTAAATCATTAAACTTAGTAATTTCTATAGCTACTTTGAGTCTCCGATTCCATTGCTCACCTAATGAAACAGTAAACAGATTGTCAAATTAAAAGCCTCCAAGGGGAAAAACGTCTAAAGTATTCATCTTTTCAAATATCAAATGTTTAAACAGGATTGTTAGCTATCTAAGGTAGGCTTAATAAAGTTTTATTATGTAACTAAATTCAAATATAGAGCATGAATTTTTTTATATTTTATTTTGAAAAACATTACATTGGACAGTTTTGTGATATTAAAAAGTGTAGGTTTATATGGACACAAGATTTGATATAAGCATTTATAGAGATAAAGCATAAGTCCTTGAAGTTCAAGGAAAAAGCTGAAACTATAATAGTATAATAAATAGGTACTTTCCCAATCTTCCTACATTTATGCCCTGTTTTCTTTAAGCAAGTGAGCTTACATATAATGAGTCCTTTCTTGAGGTGTCAGCTGCTCCATGAAATCCCTCCTACAGGGTGAAGTTCCCCATCATTAATAAGCTTTTGGCCAGGACCCCATAATGAATCTGGATAGAAGCTGACCCCATTAAAATATTTCTCATCTTGGGCCGGCCGAGTGGCGTGATGGTTAAGAACTGGCTTGGGACGCCAGAGGGCCCTGGTTCGGATCCCACATATGAG
>NW_017731763.1:1214390-1282195 GCF_001890085.2 Hipposideros armiger | reverse complement strand
ATTTACATGCTAATTGCAGGTTCACTGAGATTTTTTTCATGGAACCAACCCTGTTGTTTACTCTTTCTCTAACTAACTAACTAACTAACTAACTATATATATATATATATATATATATATATATATATATGAACATATCCAAACTAAACCATACATTGTTTTTAAATATTTGTCTTACATGAAGATCTATTTTAAGTAGATATTTGACTTTCACTATTTAACTCCTCCAGAAGGCTTTTGCATTTACGCCTAGTGCTTGGTATCCAATAAATATCAGTGTACAGACTGAATCAGGGCTTTAGTTTATGTTATAAACTTCCATATATGACCAATGTAGCCTAGAATACATGTTTCACATTCTTGTTTCAAAAACTTTAGCTTCCAACCTTGTCTATTGAAGCCCATTTTTTTAAGATACACAGTATTTCTATGTGCCCTGGAGAAGGACTGCAAGAGGACTTTTCAGTAGAAGTTCAATCAATACTTGAAATTGAACTGATTCAAAATTAAGTATTCCTTTGTATGAAAAGCGTTAATCCAGAAGTCTTCTACCTCTCTGAACCAAGGAAGGTAAGGATCTAGACATTACCAGAGAGAACCTAACTCAAACTTTGCCTGTCTTTACATTTATTAACTGGCTAATATGTGCTAATGGGCAAGACATATTCCCAAGGAGTCCACAGTCTAGTTGGAGAGGATTCAAGTAAAACCAAAATATCTCTCAGCATGACATGTGCTGACAGTGGTCAGTATAGAATGCTAGAGCAACTGAAAAAAGGACACAATATTTGACCGCAATGGGGAAGTGAAGATCATCAGTCAGGGAGGGCTTCTGAGAGTAAGTGACTCTTCAGTTTGAGTTTTCAAAACTATAAATGGGAGGGAAGGATGAATTGGGTGAGGGAGGGTGTTCCTACAAGGAGCAATAGCATACACAGTACCTTAGGGACATGGGCAAGGAGTTGCAGATAATTCAGTATGGGTAGAATAAGATGGGATGGGGAAATAAATGGGGAGTAGTGAAAGGTAAGAACTTAATTGCCCCTTTAAGGAGTTTGGAATTAGTTCTTAAGGCGGTGGAAAATTGTTAGAGGTTTGTAAGTGGAGGAACGGTATGATCTGGTTTGCACAGCCAGAAGAGTGCCTTAAATTCCTCCCAGTGTGGAATGGGAGAAGAAGAGGGGAAACGGGAGGCCAATGGGAAAACAGAGCAGGTAGGTCTTTACTGTGAAGTATTAACAGTCAGCTTTAAGTATCATGAACTTATCTCACGTCGGAATCTCTAGTTCAGATTAAATACCGTATCTCTTTCCCAGCACCAACAAATTTAGCTGCCACTCTCCATGGCCCAAACTGTTGCTCTCTCTGCTTCTCTTTAGCATGCTGACCACAAACATTAGCTAGGATACACCCACTGCTCTCACTGAAGCTGCTAATGAAAACGATGGGAAAGTATTTCCTGGGAGGAAGAGCCCAAGTTATGGAATTAGGCAGTCTGGAATCAAATCTTGGCTTTGTCAGCTTTAGCTGTGTGGCCTTGGGAACTGCCTTAACCTCTCTGAGCCTCAGTTTTCTCACCTTAAAATGGAAATGACTACCTAGCAAGGTTGTGAGAATTGAAGATCGTGTATCTAAGGCCTCTAACACAGAGTAACCTCTCAATGAGCAGTATATGTGTTTATTACTAAAGAAGAAATGGCTGTGAGCACATATTCTATTTTCCAGTTGCTCTTTTGAAAACAGACAGACCTTGGCGGGAGCTTCCAGTAGAGGACTGGGGCCTGGAACTCTCCTGTCACTCTGATTCCAGGTCATTAATGCTTCCAGGGAACTAAGCCGCTGAGCTTCTCTAGAAACCTATGCGAAACAGTCTTGGTTTTAACTATGTAATCAACCTGACAGGGCTACAGCTGAAATAAATGTGAACAGTGTGGCCACATGGCCTTGGGGATTGAGGAGTGCAATTAACCTCCTCACTTCCATTCACAGAACGCTCCATGGAGACGTAGTTGACTTATCACTGGGTGAATTTGGTTCTGGCTATTAATTCCAAACAGCATGCGTGCTCCCTAAGTGTGACCCTGATCATAGCCATTTCCAGAGAATAGAGAAACCAAAATGCAGACAGTCTGAAGCATTGATGCTCCCAGTAAACCTGTCAGAAATTTCAAAGGACGCAAGAGAGCAGAGACGTTAGGAGAAGGGAAGCTGGCACTCCTCTCCTATGTTTTCATGTGACTATAATGATGCAGCCCACACCATTTCTGCATGTAATAAGGATGCAATTCATAGGTTAGGCAGAAAAACCTGATTAGGGAGCAAATGGGAGAATTTTATCCTGAGCAGTGCAGCAGACACGTGGGGTGGGAGCTTTGGGTAGAAGGTATGGAACCAGAGAAAGAAGGACTTCTAAGTAACTGGCTTGCAAGTTGCATTCATTTAGTACCTTTTCTTCCTTCTGTCCCTAAAGGCAAGAAAAATCAGAAACATCGTTCCCTCTGTATCTACAGCTGGCATTTTTGCAGTGATCATTAGCAGAACATGCTGGCAGTGGAAAACAGGTTCAGCTTTTCCAGAACTGGCTGTCATTTGTGCCAAAAGCAAATAGGAGTAGATATAGCAACACCAATATTATTATTACTGTTCCAGGAGCCAGCTAGCTCTTCTGTGACTACAGCTTCCCTAAGTAGAGCTGAGCATCCGTATCTTGCCTGACCTCTCGGGGCTATTCTGCATGTGGGTCCTGAGAGCAGAGAGGAGCATGGTAAAAGATGTAAAACTGTCACAGAGTGTGAGCATCCAGCTTGACTTAGCAGCTCAGAGCTGTCTCTTCCCAAGGGATTTGCCTCTTTTAATTGAAGGAAAAGCTTGAAAACCAAGCGCATTTTGATGAAGGTATTAATTAGCAGAAACAGTCCAAAAAACAATTTAGAGAATTTGGCTATATTTATCAATAGCCTTTTGAAAAACATCATATGTCTGATCCAGAATGTTTTTCTAAGATTATGCCCTGAAGAAATCATTTAAAATGCACACAAAGATTTTTAAGTACAAAATAAATATTATAGAAATATGTTAATAAAAACATTTTGAGTAAGCAGCAAAGAAGTGTTAATTAATTAATTAAACCATATTAAATATATTCAACTATGAAATGAGTTTTATAGAACTTTAAATGAAAATACTTATTGTTTAATTTTTCTCTTTTTCCTCACTTCAAGGAAAGAGTCCTATTCAAGTTATCTCAAGGTAGAGGGAATTCCCCGCTCCTTACATATGATACACATGAAGTGAAACTATAATGAAATTAAAAAGTCATTAGGAATTGGTTGACTTTTGGAAGCTGCTGGTGGGTCCACTCTCTCTTTGCATCTCTGCTTTTCTCCCCAGAGCCATTCCAGTAATCTTGTTTCTGCCAATAGGAAGGCTGACGAATGTGCCCACATGTTTCTAGACATGGCTGCTTATCACTCTCCTTAATCCAGGGTTAATTAGAGAGTGGTTTCTTTTTGAAGGGCCTGTGGCAGGGGAGGCGTGCGGAGGGTAATGTTAAAGTAAATAAAGCAGGATTCAAAACTACATTTATAGTATAATTCACTCCCTCCTTTATTCATTCAATAGGTATGTGTTGAATACTCAGCATGAAGTGGCAACAAGGGGACACGTAGTCTCTGCCATCACAGACCTTGTCATTTAGATGAGAATAAAGGCAATTAAAATTGATGCAAGCATGCTACAATATGCATGTACACATGCTAGGAGAGCACCCTGAAAGGGAGCCCAACCCAGACTTGGAGGAAAGTCAAGAAAGCATGTCCAATTAATGTATTCTCGAGAAAATGGTTTAGAATGGCTGGAACTGGAATCTGTGTTATTTTAAGAGGTTGTGTAAAGTGGTGCAGCTTGAGAGATAAGAGAGAAAGAAAAGCTTTGCAAGGCACACTAAGGACTTAGTAGTCCTCTGAGAGTCCATAGGTAACAACAGTAAGTTTGAACAAGGGAGAGAGAGAATCAAATATGCAAGTTATAAAAATCCATCACTGCAGTATAGATAAAGTGTTGGCTGGCGGGCAGTCTGGAGTCAGGGAAACCAACCAGGAGACTGAGTTAGTAATATTAGCTGATATGAAGTGGCCTGCACTAGAAGCAGTACAGTGGAGGGGGAGCAAACTAGATGAACTTGAAAGATGTTTTGAGTTAGCTGGACTCAGAGAACGATAATTTGTGTGGGGTGAGTGAGGAAAAGGAATAAAAATTAAAGCTCAGATTTAGAGCTTAGTGTTATTAACTGAGATAGAAAACAAAGAAGCAAGTGAGGGAATGATAATGAGTTCAATTTTAAACATGTTGAGTTTGAAGCACCCATGGGATGCCTAAGGGTAGTGTTTAGGAGGCAATTCAATACATGCGTCTGAAATTTATGAAGGGGTCGGAGCTGCTGGAGACAGAATTTGGTAAGTCATGAACATATAGACCATACTTCAAATCATGAGAGTGCATGAGAGAATGTTGGAATATTATAAAGAATAAAAAATAAATGACGTTTAGGATAAAGCACAAATATACCTAAAGGATAGGCAAAGGAAGAGAAGCCCATGTAAGAAGGAGACTTAGAAATATCTACCAAATACTATTCTGCCATAAGAAAAGATGAAATAATGCCATTTGTGACAACATGGATAGATCTTGAGATTATTATGCTAAATGAAATAAGTCAGACAGAAAAGTCAAGAACCATATGATTTCACTGATATGTGGGATATAAAACTGAAAACAAAGGAACAAGACAAATAAATGAAGAAACAAAAACTCACAGACACAGACAACAGTTTAGTGCTTACCAGAGGATAAGGGGGGAGGGGAGTGGTAGATGAGGGTAAAAGCGATCAAATATATGGTGATGGAAAGAGAACTGACTGTGGGTGATGAACACACAATGTGATATATAGATGACGTATTGCAGAATTGTACACCTGAAACCTATGTAACTTTACGAACAATTGTCACCCCAATAAACTTTAATAAAAAAAAGAAATATCTATTAAAGAGGTAGGGGGGAAAACCTAGTATAATATAGTGTCACAGAAATCGAGAGAGAACATTTCATGAAAAGAAAGTGACTTCATCATAAAAAAATCTATTTATAAAACATACCATATTAGTAAATCAAAAGAGAAAATTATATAACATATCAACAAATGATTAAAAAATTGATAGAACTCAATGGATATGCTAAATAAAAATGTAACATAGGTAATGACAAATGCTTCTTTTCTTTAATATGACAATGTATATATGTATGTTTATTTATTGATATGTGTGTGAATATATGCAGGTGTGTGTGTGTGTGTGTGTGTGTGTGTGTGTGTGTGTGTGTGTTTGAGAGAGAGCCTCCAAGACCATTCCACTTTTCACTGAGTCATGAGGAGAAAAAGATCTCACAGTACTCAGCATATAGATATACGTACTCACAGCTATGATTTACTATAGTGAAAGGATATAAAGCAAAACCAACAATGGAAAAATAAATGCGCATGGGGTGAAGTTCAGAGGAAAATAGGCACAGACTTCCAGGAGTTCTCTCCAAGTGGAGTTGCACAGGATGTGCTTAATTCCTTCAGGAATGAATTAAAACATTAGTGACATGTCTAGCAGGGATGTTCATTAGAGGCTCTGTGTTTAGTGTTTTTACTGGGGACCTGCCACCATATATGCACTCTCTGCTGAACATTTACTAAGACCTCAGGAAGAAAGCAGGTGTTTTGCATAAACTATATTGTTTGCATAAATAGTTCGGGCACAGTAAGCCATTTTTAACAAAGAATGATGGAAATTCTCTTGCTATCCAAGTTCCCAGAATCTAGCCAATGGCCAACCCAGCAGGTCTTTCTAAGGGTAGCAGTTTCAAACTTGCTCTGTTAACTCTTTTGTCTCTCTCTGCTAATCTCTCTCTCATATGTAAGTCAGGATGGTGGTTAATTAAAAAACCAAGAAAAGTGTCTGCTCTCTCTGCTATTATGGAGTAGCGTGATTCTAGTATTGACCAATGCAGTTAGACTAGAGGGGAAAAAGCAAGCAGAATACATACTGTGAAGTAGGTAACACCATTATTATTATTAAAAAATAATATAATTTTATATTTGAAAATTGGAGGAAATCAATTCTTGAAAGTAAAACAATAAGAGAGTTTTGGAAATTAAAAAAATAAAAAACTCACCAGAATATATAATTAAAAAATCAGAAAAGATAAACTAAGAATAAATGTTTGGGGAAGGAACAGGAAGTCAATTAAGTGTGTGTGGATGTGGAGCCTGACCATAGCAGAAGGAAATGAGAGCACTGGGAGAAGTGGGAAGCAGTGTGGCTAGGGCTGAGAGCAAAGGGGGTTGAGAGTGAGAAATAAGGCTGGAGAGTTAAAATGGGGGCACAACAGGCAGAGCTTTGTAAACTATGATTCAGACTTTTCCCCCTCCATTCTTAAAGCAGCAAAAAATGTCTGACTAATTTTAAAAGGGGCCCATAAGATAATATTTGCACTGTAAAAGGATATTGTAGCTGCAAGTGTGGAAGTCAATTTGAGGTGAGCTACATAAATAAGGGATGATAAATTTTGGGTGGAGATATGTAAGAATAGTGTTTATGATAGTAAGAAATGAGGACAAGATACTAGTAGACTAGACTAGAGTGATCATAGTGAAGGCAGGAAAAGCTAGAATAACCTAATGGTGTTTAGGAAATACAACTGATAGGGCTCTAAGGAATGGGGGATGGAGATGAGTGTGAATGAGGTACTCAAATGACTCTCAGCTTCTGAACCGCTCAATTGTATAAATGAAGACGCCATATACGTGAGATAGAAAACACCTGAAAGAGGGAGAAACTCAAATAGCATTAATTCAAATCTCAACTCTTTTGTTCAAAACTATTTCAATGCTCTCTTTTGAAACTCAGAAACCTGGGAATAATTTTTTTTTAATTATCTTTCTTTTACTCTCTTAAGACATAGACTAACATTGCCTAAAGGGGAATTGTCAAAGGGCAGTAAAAAAAAATTACCATGAATTAGAAATACATTTCTAAGTGTATCAAAGTATTTCTAAGTATTATCATGTCAAATATAAAGCTTTTATTTGGTGAAATTATAACCAAATCTTCCTCTGGAGAAGTACACTGAGAGTTGTTAAGGAAAGCAAATTTTAGTGTTCTCTAAAGTATCATTTGAATATTTTTCATGAGTTTGTATTTCAGATATGATAAAAAGAGAAAAAAGAAATAAAAAGTTATCTTGGAAAAAATGGAAATGCTGCTTTTATTTAAAATAGGAAGGGAAGAGGAGGGGGAATTGTCCAATGGTAATCAAATGCCGGTCAGAGATCAAGCAAGTAGAGGCCAGAAAGTGCCCACTGCATTTCGCAACATGGAGGTCCTCAGTGATCTTGTGGAGGTCAGAGTCAGGGTTGTATGGAGAGCACCAGACAGCAACAGCTTCTGGAGTGTCACATGATGAAGAGGAGAATGAATTGTTTTCACGAATTGGCTAGCAGGTGAAGAGATAGGTGGTAGCTAAAGAAGCATGTGAAGTCTAGTATTTGTTGCAATTGTTTATTTTTAATAAAAGACGTAAGCATGTTTAAATTCTAATGAGGACACTATCAACGATTAAATATTAAAATGAAAAGAAAATTATTAAGCAGTTTTTAAAATAACGTAATGAAATATACCAAAATAAAAATATATTTTATGCCTCCATTTGGGTATCTGGAGCAATTTTAAATCTTTAAATATTGGGTTGTCGGAAAAGTCATGAAGTATTTTTTCTATGTTTTTCGTTGCAAAAATGCGTCATGAGTTTTCCGACAACCCAATAAAATGATAGCAATTTTGAAAATTTACTTTAGTGAACAAAGACTTGTTTTATATTCAGAAAAATAAGGACAGTGAACTTGATTTTATAAATAAAACAAAAGAATGCTGGGCACCAGAGTACAATTCTTTGGTCTTGAGCTGAGATACTGGAGTCTAAATGATTTGTACAACACTATGTCCTAACTGCTCTTTTCTCCCTAGGAGCATGATTTGCTGTAAAACTTTCATACTGTAAAATAATGTTTAAATGGAGGATAAATATTGAAAGATAATGAAGGTCTCCACTTCCAGATAAGATGGAGTAGACACATTTCATCCTATTCCTCTTTGCTTCTTACATCTAAAAACCCTGGACAAAATACGTGAAATATATATCAGAAGATTCTGAAAGGTGAAGAAAAGAAGACAGCTTATCTAGACACCTTGGTGCTCAAGAAATAACCTCAAAAATTTTGTTTTGTTTTTTTAATGCCTCCTAAATATCCCATTCTGAGTACTGGAAAATTTTACAAGGCAGAAAGAATAGCAAGTACAGACAAAAAACAAAAACAAACAAAACAAAATAAAATAAGCCTGGTCTCTTTAGCCAAAGGACCTGGATGGAAATGGCCATGCAGGGCATAACCTTTTAGACAACACCAGACACACTCCAGAATAAGCTATGCATTCCCCCACACCCTGTCATCTGTGGCAGGTGACATCAGGACTATGTGAACAGAGATCTGTCTGATTGCCACCGCAACCTAGTGGGAATGACACGGCTCCCCCTCCTGGAGGGTAGGTGTCTGTGGAGACAGTGGGTGTGTATACAGGGCCTCGTTGTCACCCTGCCCTTGGTGTAGCAAGGCTGCATCTCACTCCCTTCTGATCAGCAGGCATCTGCAGAGGCTATACGTAGGAGCAGAATTAAACTATCATCCTAGCCTGGTATTATTGATTAACCAGATCTAAATGCAATACAAAATAACTTCATATCCCAAGGACAAGAAAAATCTCAAGATGAATGAGAAAAGACAATCAACAGACACTACGCCAAGATGGTATCGGTGATTGCTATAAGATTTTCATATTGCATAAAGCTAGAGAGCAAAAAAGTTGCAAATTATATTTAAATGGGGGATAAATATTAAAAGATAATGAGGATTTTAAAGGACCAGGATTTTAAAGCAGCTATCATAAAACATGTTTCAATGAGCAATTTTGAACACTCTTGAAACAAATGAAAACATACAAATTCTCAGCAAAAAAATAAAAGATAAAGAAGAACCAAATGGAAATTTTAGAACTTAAAACATAATACCAAAGACAAAAAATATAATAAAGATTTCCACTTCCAATTTGGAGGAATAGCTGATGTTGACCAAAATGCCCAGCAAGAATAAGTAGAAAAGTTGCAAACACATAAATATTTATTAGAAGGCATCAGTGAGATGCCAAAGAAGATAGGGCCTGAGAAACTAGAAATCCAGAAAGAAGAGAAATACATTGAGGTAAACATTATATTCTGTAGCACTTTTTCACTTGAGATATTTGCTGAGTTTTTAAGCTGAAAGGGAAAAGTGGGAAAAGGTCACTAACAGGTAGCAACCTGAGGTGAGCTTTTGGTAGTCCCCCAAGACAGGCGAGGCAAAACTTGGAGTTCAGGGCTATCAAGGCAGACAACACAAACAAGGACATTATACCAGAGAGAAACAAAACACATGAAGGGAAGCCCAGTACTCTACACCATATTTGCCCTGGGATGGAAAAAAACAGTGCATGGGCCAGCCGAGTGGCTCAGTTGGTTAAAAGTTGGCTTGGGAGCATGAGCTCTGAGCAGCAGGGCAGCCAGTTTGGTTCCCACATGGGCCAGTGACTTTGCACCCTCTACAGTTAAGACGGTGAACAACAACTCGACCTGGAGCTGGGCTGCTGTGAGCAACTGTGAGTGGTCGGCAGCCAGCGTGAGTGTCTGGCAGCCAGCGAGAGCTGCTGTGGGCCACTGTGAGTGGCTGTCCAATGGCTGGCGACTGGCTGCCTCAGCCAGGAAGAGTATAATGATGATAATACCAACACTGTCCAATGAAGCCGCATCCTCCACAACTAGACTGGAGAACAAAAGGACAGCAACTTGTCTGTTCCCCTCTCCCAATTCCCCAATAAAATCTTAAAAAAAAAAAAAGTGTATTTTCTTGTAAGCATTGCAGGAAATGGAGTCTAAGATATAATTCAGAAAGTTGTGCCTAGGAGTCTGGAAAATGGATAGAGTTCTTGAAAAAATTGTGAAATTAGAGACAAAATTAGATTTCAAAGTCTACATTAACCTGTTGACCACAACTCTTCCCACTCTAGTGACTCCTTGAGACCTTGCCTCACCCAACTTGTATAGCACATGAGACTTTATCAGTGGCTGAACCTTAAGGGACTTGGCAGGTGGCAGCAGGCCTTGGTCTCTCCTGGCATTTTGCAGAGCTACCACAGGTCCAGTACTGTTGGCAGACATCCTTGGTTTGCAGTGTGGCCTCTCCCACGTACCTCCAGGGTTAGCACAGGCAGTGACCAATCATGGATCACTTTGTAGCACCTGCTAGGTAGTCCCTGGACAGTCACAGTCAGTGGGTGACTTGGGCCTGCACAGGAGCCCCTCCCAAGAGGCTCCAGACCATAATACTTGAAGGTTGGCTCAGACCATAGCAGAGAACCACCCAATTAACCCTACAAGCAGCACATACAAAGGGTGGTCTCAAAGGGAACAGAGCCCACTGGGACAAATCCCAATCAATGAGGTAAGCCCACCACAGCAGCCTAAGCTGTGGATGTGGCCAAACCCCACAGCCAATCAGCCTGTAGGTCAATCACACCCACTGACATGTTAAGGATCAACTATAACAGGAGGAAATACACAAACCACAAAAGGAACACTCCTGGAGCATCTGGAGCAGGTGACCAGGAAGACTGTGTCAGGGTCCCACAGGGCACCTAGTACAAAAGGCCATCCAGCCAAGATTGGGAGACATAGCAGATCTACCTAATACAAAACAGAGAGGCAGCCAAAATGAGGAAACAAAGAAATACATCCCTAATGAAAGAACAGGAAGAAACTCCAGAAAAAGAGCTAAACAAAATGGAGCAAGCAACCTACCAGAGACAGGGTTCAAAACAATGGATATAAGAATGCCCAAGGAACTTAGTGAAAACTTCAACAGAGAGATAGCAAACATAACAAAGTACACAGAAACCATGAAAAAGAACCGGTCAGAAGTGAAGAATACAATAACTGAAATGAAGAATGTACTAGAAGGAATCACCATCAGATTATATAAAGCAGATAATTGAATCAGTGATTTGGAAGATAAGGTAGCAGAAAACATCCAATTGGAATAGCAAAAAGAAAAAATAATCCAAAAAAAATGAGGACAGTTGAAGAGACCTCTGGGGCAACATCAAGCATTAACAACATTTACAAAATAGTGGTACCAGAAGGAGAAGAGGCAAAGCAAGAGACTGACAATCTAGCTGAAGAAATAATGATTGGAAAAATTTCCTAACCTGGTGAAGGACATAGACATACAAGCCCAGGAAGTGCAGAATCCCAAACAAGATGAACCCCAACAAGCCCACACCAAGACACATTAAAACTAAAATGGGAAAGGTTAAAAGACAGAGAATCCTAAAAGCAGCAAGAAAAAGGCAACTAGTAACTTATTAAGGGAGCTCCCATGAGATTGTCAGCTGATTTCTCAATAGAAACTTTGTAGGTCAGAAGAGAACAAAATATTCAATGTGATGAAAAACAAGGACCTATAACCGATATTACTCTATCCAGCAAAGCTATCATTTAGAATCAAAGGGCAGATAAAGTTTCCCAGAAAAGAAAAAGCTAAAAGAGTTCATCACCACCAAACAAGTATTACAAGAAATATTAGAGGGATTTCTTAAAGATGGGAAAAAAAGATCAAAATTGTGAAAAATAAAATGGCAATAGCTCCATATATATCAACAATTACTTTCAATGTAATTGGATTAAATGCTCCAATGAAAAAATACAGAAGGACTGAATAGATAAGAAAACAAAACACTTACATATGCTGTCTATAAGAGAATCACTTCAGATTGAAAGGCACACATAGTCTGAAAGTAAAGGGATAGAAAAAGATATTTCATGAAAATAGAAATGAAAAAAAGAAAAAGAAAAGCAATACTTATACCAGACAAAATAGACTTTATTATTATTTTTAATTTTTATTTTTTTAAATAAATTTTATTGAGGAACAGTGTTTTTTAAGGATCCATCAGCTCCAAGTCAAGTAGTTGTTTCAACCTAGTTGTGGAGGGTGCACCTCAGTGGCCCATGTGGAAATCGATCCGGCAACCTTGGTGTTATGAGCACTGGGCCCTGCACTCTAACCACCTGAGCTAACCGGCCGTCCCCAAAATAGACTTTAAAACAAAGGCTGTAACAGGCGGCAAAGAAGGACCCAGTAATCCCACTATTGGGTGTTTATTTGAACAAACCCAAACGCTATTTCAAGGGGACATGTGTATCCATATGTTCATTACAGCATTGTTTCCAATGGCCCAGATGTGGAGGCAGCCTGGGTGTCTGTCAATGGATGAATGGACAAAGAGGAGGTGATACATGTAAAAAATGTAATAATGCTCGGCCAGGGAAGGGAATGGCTTCTTGCCATCTGTGGTGGCATGGATGGACCTGGAGGATATTGTGCTGAGTGGAGTATGTCAGACAGAGAAAGACAGAAGCAACGTGATTTTGTTTATATGTGAATCTAAAGAACAAAATAAACAAAGAAACAAATTTATAGATACAGAGAACAAAATGATGGTTGCCAGAGAGGAGAGGGGATAGGGGTGTGTGAAAAAGGGGAATGAATTATGAAGTGCAAATTGATAGTTACAAACGTCACAGGGATGTAAAGTATAGCATAGGGAATATAGTCAATAATATTGTAATAACTATGCATATGTATGGTGTCAGGTGGGTACTAGGTTTATTGGGGTAATTGATGGGAGGGGGTTGGGGGCAGGGTGAAAAAGATGAAGGCATTAAGAAGTACAAATTGGTAGTTACAAAACTGTCATTTGAATGTAAAGTAAAGCATAGGGAATATAGTCAATAATATGGTGATAACTATGTATAGTGCCAGGTGGGTGCTAGACTAGTCAGGGTGATAATTTCTTTTTTTTTTCTTTTAAAGATTTTTATTGGGGAATTGGGGGAAGGGGAACAGACAAGTTGCTGTCCTTTTGTTCTTCAGTCTAGTTGTGGAGGACGTCGCTTCACTGGCCCATGTTGGCACCATCATTGCGCTCTTCCCAGGCGAGGCAGATCAGTCTCCGGCTTCTGAACAGCTGCTCATACCAGCTGCCCACTGCTCTCACTGGCTGCTGGCTACATGGTAGCCCATGGCAACCCACTGCAGCAGGGGCTGCAGCCTACGCCGTCGCCGGCGACTCATGCCAGCCCAGCTCCAGGTCGAGCTGTTGTTCAGCATCTTAGCTGTAGAGGGTAGTGTCACTGGATCTCATATGTGGGATCCAAACCGGGGTCTTCTGGCATCCCAAGCCAGCTCTTAACCAATGCGCCACTCGGCTGACCCAATAATTTCTTAAATTATATAAATGTTTAACCATTATGCTATATACCTGAAATTAATATAAAATAATACTGAATGTCAAATGCAATTGAAAAACTAAAATGGCAGGGGAAAGTTGAAGGAGAATAAGAGGTTCAAATTTCCAGGTATATAACAAATAAGTCATGGGGATGTAACGTACAGAATGGGGAATATAGTCAACAATATTGTGATAGCGTGGTACGGTATCAGATGGTTGCTGGACTTATCATATTGATCACTTCTTTAGGTACATAAATGTTGAAAAACTATGGTGTATACCTGAGACTATGATAATATTGTTTGTTACCTATATTTTAATAAAAATCTTAAAGATAAGATAACTGCAATTAAAATGCTCAGAAAAATTGATGAAAAGATAGAGAATGAGGTCTAAGGTTTTATCTGAAAAATCACTAGGATTTTCCCAGACCTGAGCAAAGGATCTAGCATGTGTGAAGGGCCAGGAGCTAGACAGAGTTGGCACATAGCAAGAGCTAAGACAAGTTTATTACCTTAAAAGCCTACACTGAGAGTGGGAAAAGGGAAGACTGGAGAGGTATGACGGTACCGGGACATGGGAGGCCAAATAAAACCAGCAAAATGTTGAGCTTTACTCTAGGGCAGTGGGAAATCAATAAAGAGTTTTAAATGAATCATACTTGCATTTGTGAAATTTTATCATCCTGATTCAGGATGGACCACAGACTACTTTGAATGCTGCAGGGCTGTTCATATACACAGGCCCTGGGAACAGCCCTGAGACTGAAAATCTACCTCTATAAGTAGAGGGCAGGAAAAAAACTAAAGAAAAGGGATAGCCACTCCAGTCTGATAATGAGTGGAGTTTATTAAGGGAAACTTACATACGAGGTGTGTCTTGGGTGGCTGCAAGATGAAACGGATCCCTGCATCGCATGCCAGGTAATAAAGAATTGTATAGGATAAAGGGGGGAGGGTTATCATGGTTCTATTATGTGAATGCTACCAGGTACAGAAACTTACTTTACATACTCAATCAGATCAGGACAATGGCTTGTTCCAGGAACCAGCACAAGGAGGCAAGGGAGTAGTACTGATTTATAGCAGAATGAATATCAATTGTCATCAGTGTCTAAGGGGGCTTTGCCAAAAATAACCTCCCTACTGTCCCGAGTCCAGCTTACAGGACAGACAGCAGTTGTCACATCATGGAACAGTCACTCTTCTACAGGGACCGGTACAGAGGCGACTTCAGTTGTCTAGGGAGAGAGGCTGGTAGTGTAGACACAAAATGGGAGAAAACTGATGTACATGGAGGCTTAGAAAACAGAGTGAATAGTACTTAAAATTGATTGGATGGTGAATATGGAGAGAAAAGTGGGGTTTCTTGCTCAAATGAGGCCCAGTAGTGACACAGGGACACAGGCTCTTCCCATCTTGTGGCATCACCATTTTTAATAAATGTCTCCAGGGACAGAAGGGCAAGAGAGAGTGAAGTTGTGTGGGTGAGAGCTGTTTATGAAGAAAACATACAAGTAGCCTTTATTCTTCCCTCCATATTCAATTGGCCATCAAATCAAAATGGCCCTCCTCAACTGCAAGGAACTAAGAACTAGTTTAGTGGGCACCTAATAAGAAGGAAAGGAGCTTGAAAGTTGAGGATTAGCATTTTCCTGCACAGTAAGGGATCAGCTTTGGTGGGCTGGGAGCAGAAAGAGGAGAATAGAAAGGGGAGATTCTAGGACATTTTAAAAGAAGGTGACATTCAACCTGAGCCTTGAAGAAGAATTCACTGGGAAATCAGGGGCAGCATCCCAGACCTCAAAAAGAGACAATACATAGTTTAGCAAACGTATATCATTGATCATTAGGGAGATGCTGTGAGAGGATACATGTCAGAAGTGAGGAAGTCAGGTATGTTACCCAAAATACGATGGAAAACTTTTCAAAATAGTTGTCAGGGGGCCAGCCGAGTGGCTCAGTTGGTTAAGAGTTTGCTTACGAGCATGAGCTTTGAGCAACAGAGTTGCTGGTTCGATTCCCACATGGACCAGTGAGCTTCATCCGAGCTATGCCTGAGCTGAGCTGCTGCTGAGCTGTCAACAGGTGGCAGGATTGCTCAGCTGGTGAGAGCACATACTCCTAATGACAAGACTGCCTGTTGAACTCAACACCTTGAGCTGAGCTGCCACCCGGATGGTTCAGTGGATAGAGCGTGCACTCTTAACAGCAAGGTTGCCGTTTCTACTCCCACCAAAAAAAATAATATATATATAGTTGTCAGTATATCCTCTCAAGAGTAATTCCAGACAAGTCAGCAATCAGTCTCTAACATTTGCTCTAGGTAGAAACAACAAAAAAGATAAGGGAAAAAAATAATAAAACAACAACAGTTTGTATACTTTATTTTGTTAATTTCCTCTCCATTCACCAATGCTTAGCATATGTTACTACATGCAATGGATTTACCATAATCATATGCATAATCTTGCATCTAATGTACAGAAATACTACTCACAGACTTTTTCTTTTTTTTTTTTTTGATCTTTGTCTTCTCCAACTTTGTTTCTAATTCTTAATGAGGAAAATATTGGATAGTTCATCTGTGAGTCTTATGAAACTTTGCTGCCACTTTCCTTTCAGAATTCTTTGAAAAATATAATTTTACGAAATGTGAGTTTCTATTACAACTAATTTTTCAATTTTTTTTTCTTAATAACTTTTTAAAATGTAAGTAGGTAGAAAACCTAAAAAGGGCACATAAGGACATTGTTTCTTGATTTATTAAGAAGCAACAACAAAATGTGCTCTGTAGTGCTAATAGGGATAATTGGGAGTATAATTATTGCAGAGAATTTTGGATTTAAATTGTCACTTCACTGCATATGATATTAAAATACCTGCCAATCTCTCTACAAAGATGTCAAAATCAATGGCAACAATAATGGCTGATGAGCTGATTGGAAAAGTTGTATATTTCAAAATTAACATGTGATCCAGTGTATGCTATAATTTTATTTATGGATTTTATATATTTCAACTACTTCCAGGACACATTGAATTGATTGCAATTAAAAGTTGTTATTTATATATTTGAAAAATTCTTTCCAGTGATATTTTCTATTGTATGACTGAGATTATAGAAACTTAGATTTTAATATTCTTGTTTCCAAAATGGAAGGTGAAATGTTTTAATTCTAACAGATTTAGTAGATGAGTTTTAGCAAATGCAAGATATACCAAAAAAAATTTTTTTTACAATCATTCCCCAGTAGTAAAAAAAACTTTAAATAAAGAACTGAAATGGAAGAATCCTGAAGAGGAACAAAACTTAACAAGGCAAAAAGAATTCCAGGCTATCATACATTAACAATCTCAATTGTTCTGTTAGTGTTTTCTATACCACTTGAAAACCCGCATTCTTAGCATTCCCTGAATCATCCACTGCATCAGAAAGGCTACACTGCCTCAGGGCATATCTGTTTACATGATATACCTGGAGGAAACACAAAAATGTATCAATAATTCCAAATATTCTGCCACTGGTTTATTATGAAGATTCTGCCAAAGAGGAAGGAGCGCCACCTAGTGAATTCTTTCAGGAACGTTTCCTACCAGCCATTCATTTGACACCCTTTTATGGGCACCTACTCTGCTATGGACTGGGTACACACTTCTCGCAAACCACTCGTGCTAACATTACAGCACATTGAAATTCACCCACCAGCCTTGCCACTGCTCTATGCCCTTACACTTGATATCCTATGTCTGGAATATCCATGTCACATCTTCACAGCTGCTAAAATTCTTCTCACTCTTAAAGCGTTTGCATTAGGATTAGCTTGTCAGGACATGGAACAGTTGTTTATAATACATAATAGTGAAAAGACTAAATATTTGCCAAGTGAAGTTCACATAGCATGACTGTTAGTATAAAACCTAAGCAAGTCACTTTGGTAAGTAATATGCCTATGGAATAAATAATTATTTGGAAAACATTTCTGGGTTTATTAACTGAGCTAGTAGAGTAATATATCATGGCACCTTAGGAATCTACATCTATATAAAGAAGACATTGTAGTAGGCTGGATGACTACCACAATAAGGTATGCCCTAATCCCGGGAAACCGTGAATATTACCTTATTTGGAAAAGAATCTTTGCAGGTGTAATTAAATTAAGGATCTTGAGATGAGGAGGTAATATTAGATTATCCAGATGTGCCTTAAGTATTAATAACAAATGTCCTGATTAGAGACACAAAGAGGGGAAATCAGACACATAGAGAAGAAGGTATTATAAATACAGAGGCAGTGATACAACCACAAGCCCAGGAAGGCAGACAGCCACCAAGAACTGGGACGAAGAGGAAAAGAACATTTCTCCCCTTGAGCCAACAGGGGAAGCACAGCCCTGCCCACTTTTGAATTTCTGGCCTCCAGAACTGACAGAATAAATTTCTGTTTGCTTTAAGCCACCCAGTTTGTGGGGATTTATTATGGCAGCCCTAGGAAACGATTACAGCCATCTCAATTACTCTGTATTTTAAACTTATAGAGAGAATGAATTCCAGTTATAGAGAAAACCTTGGACTTGTGCTCCGGATAGATGGCATCTTATCCAGGTTCTACCCTGAATTAACTGTGTGACCTTGAGCAAGAATCTTAGCCTTTCTGTTAGTCAATTTCTTTATGTGCAGTTGAACTAGGTGATCTAAAAACTTCCTTCCCGTTCTAAAATCTTCATTTCTGGTAATAAGTGACAGTGTAGCAAACTATAAATGAGGAGCAGTACAACTAGCATTGTCTAAACAGAGTCACACACATATACACAAGCTCTCAGACACACGCACACATTCTTATCAGCAAACTTTGGGTTATAAGGAGAGAGGGAAGAAGAAAGCTATAATTGCTATCATTCATTATGCCAAGTGTTGTTTCAAGTCATCCTTATGATGCAGTTGCTGTTGTAGCAGCCTGGGTCCAATCAGAAGATAGAAACACACAGTGGTTTAAACAGGGGAAGTTAATATAAGGAATAATTAAACTAAGATAAAGGAATACTTATAAGATAAAAGGAAACCCTAGCATCCCAGGACCGAGGGAGAGTCCCTAAGGAAGAACACATCTGAAAGGAGGTCAGAACTCATTGGAGAAGGTGTGGTTCAGTCCCAGGACTGCAGGTAAGTTTGCTGACTTGGCCAAGCTGGAGCTGGTCTGGAATTGTTGGGCAAACAGCAGGCCACCCACAAGAGTGCGGGCAGGGAATGGGCAATCAGTGACCCATGGCTGTGGTAAGCAGTGGAGTCTGGGTGCCAACCAGGGCCAAGGCCTTAGAGAGCAAGGAATGCAATAGAACTTGCCGAAGGAATTTGACCAGTCAGGTGATGTTCTTTCTGTAACGGCTGCATGCGGGCTGCATGGAGCTTTGCGTTCCACATTGAGAGGGCTGCAGAAAGGGTATTATCAGGCAGAGCTGCAAAATCACAGAGGGACTGCATTCCGGCCTGTGGCTGGGGCATGTCCTCAAATCCACATTGCTGATCTCCCAGCCCACACCTCTTCCTCCCACAAGGAACCACTCTTCCCAATGTCCTCCCAGCACCCTATATTAAGAAAATTTAACATCATGCCCAATTTAAAAGAGAAATGCATAAATAAATTCCACTCTCACAGAGCATGCATTGTAGGATGCATTTGGAATGAAGAGACAATGAATTAATAACTGACACACTTGCACAGTAACTACCGTATTTCCCTATGCATAAGACACACCCTTTTTTGAAAAATTTGGGGTCTAAAAACTGGGTGCATTTTATGCAGTGGTTGTATGAGCACAAAAACAAGTGCAAAAAAAGCGGGAAATGCAAGTAAAAAAAACTACAATCACTGTATAAGATAAGACACACCCAGTTTTTAGACCCCCAATTTTTTTAAAAAAGGTGCATCTTATACATGGGGAAATACAGTTTATTTACAATCACACATAGGGACACCAATGCTCAGAGGTGAATACAGCCACTAAATCACAGAGCTAGAAATTATGTCCAGAGGCATAAATGGTTGACAATTCCTGAATCTACTGCTCTAACCACATCCCAAGAGCAGTATGATGAAAATTGCCCACTTAAAGCATTTTGTAGATGGCTCTGTATTTTGAATCCATTATACTTACTGTGATTATATGATAAAACCTCATCTGATGAGAATTTGTCTACACCCTTTTTTTTTTTAAAGAAGAAACAATAATAAGCCCACTCACCCCTATGCTTTCTAACCCTTCCCTTCACCCCAGGGTGGGTTAAATGTCTCCTTGCTTTGTTAAATGCCCCCCTCCTCTTAGCAGAGTCACCATGGATTTCTTCATAGCATTCATCACAATCTAATGCAATTCCCTTCTGCCTGAGTATTCCTCCCCCTAGAAGTCCAACTTTCCCAAATGTGGAGACTGGACTGAGCCTTACTCATTCATGTTTGCAGCAAGGCCAGGGCCCTAGCTCATAAGAAATGTTTAATATAAGAGAGTGGAGCTGAACCAAAAAGAACAGATTCACATCGGGGATTTATTCAAACAAGTCACTTCTAGGATATAACTCAGGGTCTAAACTGTCTGCTGATTAAGCAATTAAAGGACTCACACCAGTCTGTCCAGAGGGACTCTTGATGGCATAGAAGGTCTTCCATGTGCAAAGGATCAGAGAGTGAATTTCCAAAGCCATGTCCTGGAAAGAGGCCCAACATATTTAGAAAGACTAGTCCAAACACAAGCAGTTATCAAGGGCAAGGTGGTAAGTGTCCAAAAAAACAACAACAAACCAAAACTGGGAGTATGTAGTTGAAGGATTAGAAGTCTGGAAACACAAGGAGAGCTAATACAGAAAGATGTAGGTTAGAGGAATTAATTCCCAGTGTAACATACCTCTGACATCTTTTTGATACCCAGACAACTATGTATGGTTGGAGTTATGCTGCATTCATTTAAAGGGTCTGAAATGGTAAATTCAGAACATTCTCCAACATTGTAAAACTTGGCTTGACTCCATGTCTCTGAAGACTCTAACACTGGTGTCTAAAGTCATTTGCATGTTTAGGTTTGAACCCACTTAAAATTAAGCAGGTATCTGGAACATTCCCCTACTTATTACCAACTCTCTCCACCAGCAAGTCACATATTGCATTCTGTTGGATCCTTGGTTGTGAAATCCTCTTAGCCAGGACCTTTCCTACTGGCTGTCCTGGGACGTGCCCGTAACTGTATGCCAGCATCCAGTCAGGGATATGTCTGTGTCCAGTCTACTAGATACTGAGTATCTTTTATTTGATCAATGTATTGACAATTAAGCACTTAAGCTACACTAGCCATGTCCTACAATAGTGAAAAATGGTTTTTGATGTTCAAGACTTGGACAAAAAAATACTGCTAGACTCAGAGATATATGAGAAATAATAAATTATACTGAATTTTCTCTATTTACCAGGTAAAATGATATTAGAAAGATTTTCAACACAAGGCATGAAACCAGATGTATCCAATTAATGTCAATTTTGCCAAGAATCCTAACATCTATTTCACCCAATCATTATATTGTCAGTTATTGGTTATAACACCACTCAAAACAAAATATGTACACGTTTGTACATAGACAAACTTACACACTGTTATGATTTAAAGTATAGTCAACAGTCTCCCACACCTGCTGGTCTCACTATTATTTCTTTGGGTCATTTCTCCTCACACAGATGTGATGTGTGGGACAACAGGATTTTGAAACATCAATTTTTGCTGTGAAGAGACATCATGAGGACCTGGAAGAGATCCGCATTCTGTTCACAGGGCGTACAGAACATCTAAATGGTTCCAGATACAGCTTTGAGCACAAAGAGTTCTCTCATAATTTATTGTAAGCACCAAAAGTTTAAAAAATTTTTGTTTTATTTTTCAGGGGACATATTTAAAATGTAAAACCTGGTCCTTCGCTTCCAACCAAGACAGGTAACCGGGACCAAATTCACACTCCATCCTTCAACAACTAAATAAACAGTCTAAATATATGTGGCAGCAGTTTTTAGACGCTGAACAACAGACAGCATGAAAAATTGATCTCTGAGGGATGGGAAACAAACAAAGTGAGCCCCAGGATCTCCCCAGCTCCTGCTGGCAGGGTGTTTCCAGGCCACAGCTCAGTGAGTCTGAGGGTCTTCCTGAGCTAAAGGACAGAGGTGAGAATTCAAGGAGGCACAAGTGGGTGGAATGGGCACAGCAAAATACTAGGTAAGAGAGAGGTGCCTGCAGACAGAGGAGCTGCAGGTTGAAAGACAGAGAGGGGGACAGAGTGGCCCAGGATTCTCCGTGCGTTTTCAGCTGGTACTGCCGGGCGCCTGTGGGTGCGGAAACCACCTGAAGCACTGGGAGGGAGCAGGCTGAACAATGTCCTGAGCTAGCACAGAGCTGAAAATAATTCATTTTCTGACCGGCCAGAAGAGAAAAAAATCCATAATACAAAAGGCATTAGGAAAAGTATTGCATAGGCTGTAAGAACATTTAGCCCCATATTTAGTTATTTATTATTATTATTATTTTTACTCCCTTTACAATTACACTCTTCTATCATTCCCTCTCCGTCCTTACCCTCTGGTAACCACTAAACTGTTGCCTGTGTCTATGAGTTTTTGTTTCTTTATGTGTTTGTCTTGTTCCTTTTTTGCTTTCAGTTTTATATTCCACATATGAGTGAAGTCATATGGTTCTTGACTTTTTCTGTCTGACTTATTTCGCTTAGCATAATAATCTTAAGAGTCATCCATGTTGTCGCAAATAGCAGTATTTCATCCTTTCTTATGGTGGACTAGTATTCCATTGTGTATATATACACCACATCTTCTTTTTTTTTTTTTTAATGGGGTACTGGGGGGATGGGAACAGTGCTGGGGAATTAGGGGAAGGGGAACAGACAAGTTGCTGTCCTTTTGTTCTTCAGTCTAGTTGTGGATGATGTTGCTTCACTGGCCCAAGTTGGCACCATCATTGCGCTCTTCCCAGGTGAGGCAGATCAGTCGCTGGCTTCTGGACGGCTGCTCACGGCGGCTGCTGGCCGCTCACGCTGGCTGCTGGCTACACACGGTAGCCCATGGCAACCCACTGCCACAGGGGCTGCTGCCTATGCTGTCGCTGGCGACTCACAGCAGCCCAGCTCCATGTTGGGCTGTTGTTCAGCATCTTAGCTGTAGAGGGCAGTGTCACTGGCCCTCATATCTGGGATCCGAACTGGGGTCCTCTGGCGTCCCAAGCCAGTTCTTAACCATCGTGCCACTCGGCCGGCCCAGTATACCACATCTTCTTCATCCAATCATCAATCGAAGGACACTTTGGTTGTTTCCATGTCTTGGCCACTGTGAATAATGCTGCAATGAACATAGGGGTACATAGGTATATCTTTATGAATAAATGTTTTCAGACTTTTTGGTCTATACCCAGGAGAGGGATTGCTGGGTCACATGGTAATTCTATTCTTAATTTTTTGAGGAAGCTCCACACTGCCTTCCATAATGGCTGCACCAATCTGCATTCCCACCAACAGTGTGTGAGGGTTCCTTTTTCTCCACAGCCTCTCCAAAACTTGTTATTATTTGTCTTGTTGATGGTAGCCATTCTAACAGGTGTGAGGTGATATTTCATCGTGGTTTTCATTTTCATTTCCCTAATAGTTACTGAAGTTGAGCATTTTTTCATTTATCTGTTAGCCATTTATATGTATTTTTGGGAAAAGTTTCTGTTCATGTCCTCTGCTCATTTTTTCATTGGATTGTTTGTCTTTTTGTTGAGTTGTATGAGTTCCTTATATATTTTGAATATCGCCCCTTATCAAAGGCATTGTTTACAAATATCTTCTCCCATTCAGTTAGTTGTCTCTTTGTTTTGTTGATGGTTTCTTTTGCTGTGCAGAAGCTTTTCAGTTTGATATAGTCCTGTTTACTGTTCATTTAGTTTAGCTTTTACTTCCCTTGCCTTTGAGGTCAAATTCATAAAATCCTCTTTGAACCCAAGGTCCATAAGTTTAGTACCTATGTTTTCTTCTATGCAGTTTCTTGTTTCGGATCTTATGTTTAGGTCTTTGATCCATTTTGAGTTAATTTTGGTACATGGTGACAGACAGCAGTCTAGTTTCATTCTTTTGCACGTGGCTTTTCAATTTTCCCAGCACCATTTATTGAAGGGGCTTTCTTTTCTCTGTTTTATGTTTTTGGCTCCTTTGTTGAAAATGATCTGTCCATCTGTACTAAAAGTATTGCATTTGCAGTGAGAATATTTAGCCCTATATTTAAAGACTACTCTGATCTCACTTTTAACTAAGCTTAAAAGGAACCCCTTAAAGGCTCAAACTCTTTCCAAGTAACTTAACTGTAACCCAGAGTAAAGCTCAAGAATATTTAAAAGTGAACAATAACATTGGCACTCAACAACATAAATTTCATGTCTGGCATTTAATCAGAAATTAAAGATATGTGAAGAACTGGGAGAATATGGCCTAGATGAAAAAAAAAAACAATTAATCAATAGAAACAGGCCCTAAAATGGCATAGATGATAGAATTTGTAGAAAAAGAACATTAAGGCAGTTATTATAACTATATCCCATATGGTCAAAATCTGAATAACTTAATTACTTTTGGCAATTATACTGCTCACTGAGATTTAAAGTTTGGCTATATATACACCAAAAGCATGCTTATTTTGTTGTTGTTGTTGTTACAGAAAATTTCAGAGACTGTAGAACCTAAATAGAAGGACTCATTATTTTTCCTTTTTTAACAAGAATATTCTTTTCTGTATTGGGTTGATTAGAAAGTTAGTAAACCATTTCTGTTTACTGAAGTCTAAAGAAATATTTTACTGCTGCTTGGACTAATTTCTCTACTTATTTCATTGATTTATGCAACTACCAATGTCAAAGCACATTGAAATATTTGAGAAAAATTAAAAGCATGAATCATTCAAAATGACCATCAGTGTAATGGGATTGCATTAAGAGCCAGGATGTACGTGGGAAAAGCAATCGGAAACTCAGATGTCAGACCACCCTACCATACTTAGAGGTAGGAAACATGTTCACAGTCATGATGTGTGTTCATCAAAATGATGACATATCCTGAATTGCAGCTGAATCAAATCAGCCTTAAGGTGAGTATACTTCATGTTTAAGCAACAAATTATACCCACTCCAGATACTGAGGGTATTATTCATTTGCTTTCCTGGCTCAGGAAACAATCTCCTCCCAGCTGTCCAAATCACTCAAACCTCTTAAAGGGGCTCAGTCCAATTCCTTCAGCTATATCACAAAGAGCTCAAGAAGAAATGGGTAGGGTTGGGGTGAGGGCAGTCTCTGCTGCTCAATGTTTTACCATATCCAAAACATGTGTCAGGAGAGTCAAAAAAATGCAGAGGGATAAGGAAATGGTGAGGTTTTTTTTAATTGTTGACTTGTCCTCACTTTCACCTCCTTCTCCCAATGATTTCATGAGCTCACCCCAAACCACTCTGTGTACCTCTTATATGCTGTTCCTCCTTAGATACCACTTCCATGTCCCTCAGAGAGCTACAATGGCCTCCTTTCACCTTAAGGCAGCAAGTCAGAATTTATGTTTTTTTTATGGTTGAGACCTTGAAATACGTGGCCTGATTCTCTTGTAGAAGTTGCCTAGACTCGGTAGTCAAGCTTTCTAGGTACCAATCCCGATGCAACTATCCATGGGCTGTGTGACCTTAAGCACTAAACCTCAGCTAAAGGGGGATAAAAATAGAGGCACCTATTTCACAGTGTTCAGTTAAGAATAAAATGATAATTTATGGAGGACAATGAGCACTGTAAACACTTTATACATGATAGTTATTTTTACCTATTCACATATATGCACCGGTACTTCATAACAGCAACACTCCCCCTCCCTATAGGACTACTTCTTATGATAGTCTGCTTCTCAACAACACACCCTCTCACGCTAGTGCGCACACAGGCCCTAAGCCCTCCTTCCTACCTCTGCTTTTTCTCATACTTTTCCTTTTCTAAAATGTCCTCTGTGTCACCACTTCATTAATCTATCCATTTGTTAAGATTCAGCACGTCCCACCTGAATCATTAAATCTTAACTGCTCTAAATCCTTGCTACAATGCTTTTTTAAATTCTTGAGTCATTGTAGTCATGAGTGATTGTATTCTCTAGTAAAAACAACTTGAATACATTGATTTTTAATAAAAGTATATTTGATATTTTTCATGCATTGTATTTTGTCTCCCTAACTATGTTTTTTTTTCTTCTTTTTTTTCCCCACAGATATTATAGCTATTATACTATTGGTCTCAGGAAATCACTATTGACTTAATGACTACGAAGTATGACATAATTTAAAGGACATGAAAAATATTCAATGAGCTTATATGGCAAGAGATTGACTTGATGGTGTTGAAGAAGTTGAGATATTCATTTTGCCTGGATGACATACTGAAGAATCAAGGAATGAAAATACAGTACATTTAGGTTTTCTAATATGCTTCTGAAGTTTGCAAGTGAAATGTAATAACTTTCTTATCATATTTTGGTTTTCATTGTTCAGCTTTAATCCTAATACTCTCCACTCACCAGAGATGCATGTTTTAGCAATTTCTTCATTGCCTGGCTCTGGATATACATTTAAAGGCTGTAGTTAGTAATACCCAGTTACAAAAAAGAAAAGCCTCTGAATTGAGAGATAAGGTGAAGAAAATTTACGCCTTGGAACCTAACAAAAATCAACCAATGATGGATATCAACATGGCTGTAGTAACTTACAATGGGAAAGGTTTTATAATATTTTTTGTCAAAATACCAAGGAACCTCTCACAGTCAATCTGTAAGATCACAATGTTTCTTTAATACATAAATAATTATGGATCTGATGGTAGAGAAAGATGTTGCCAAGCCAATCATATTGCAATGCAATAGTCTGAGATGAGGATGTGTTAAAATAAGTCCATAGCCTTGCACAGGTTCTAAAGCTAGGATGTAGTAAATTATCAGGTTTTCCTCAGTTGTCTCCAGAAGAGGCTGCTTCTTCTCACCCTCAAGAGATGATATATGTCTTTGAGACAGAGATATCTGGAGATTGAAGAAAAGAGTGGGGAATCCACTAATCTGGGTTGTTGGAAATGCCCCCCAAGAATGTTTATGACCTTTGTTCAATTGTGATGCTGACCAATCAGCATTCTGACCTCTAATTTGATTTCCTAAGTGGATCTGACCACAAGGGTGGGGATTGGAGCCACTGTGCAAATGTGGTTGGTTGGCTGTTGTGCAAGATTTAGATTTCTGTGTGTACTCATAATATGATATCTGGTTGAAAACCAGCTGCTTATGAATTGGGTTATTATGTGTCAACACGGAGACTCAGCTCGCCTGTGAGAGAAGCAATAACATCATCCTGAACCTCAGAGCTCGAATCCAGTCCTAGAACCTAGAGTAATTTCTCAGCATATGGCCAACCTGCAGGACCCAGCCTTCATTCTGGGAACCACTGTCCCTTTCTTGCTTACTAGCTCTTTAAGTACAGTATTTCCCTGTCTAAAGAGGTCACTTATAAAAACTGTTAGCAAAGAAAGGCAACATTGCCAACATCGCGGGGCTCCTCCTTCCTCTTTAGGCTCCAGTGATGCTGAATGCATGATTTACTTTGTTTCCTGAACCACAGTGTTTTTCTCTCCCTCAGCCAAGAAAACTCATCACCTCCTCGTGGCTTGATTGACTTACACTTACCACCTGCCATAGTTTTTCTATGACTTACTTTCCCAACCCCACACACACTTCTGGGTTAGGAGCTTTTCTCTGATATTCCTTAGAAATATTCTTGTTACTGCATTTGTATATTGTTTTTAAAGTGATCCATGTATTGCTCTGCTAACTGCAATGGTCTTTAAGTGAAACTCAGGCCTTATTCATCTTTAAATTCCTAGCTCCTTGCTCTGCATTTATTACACAGGAAGCCTTCAATACATTTTTGATAAAAAAAATGCTGTGTTACTGTATTGTAGTAGGAGACAAGAGACTTTCCTATGCAAGGACTTTTACAGACATTTGAATTAAATGTCCCACCAGAGCATAACCTTCATTGCAATCGCATAAAATGACAGATCCAAACATGGGGTGATACTTGAGTCAGCAAATGGTTATATTTTCCAGTAAACATATTTTTAAATGTATATTTTATATGACATTTGTATAGTACTTTCTGTACACAGGAGCTATTCTAAGTGCTTTATAAATATTAACTTGAATTCTCCTCAGAACTTATGGAAGAGGTGCTATTGCTACCCCCACTTACAGTTGGGGAAATAGAGAAACGAATAAGTTATATAACTTGGTCAAGGTTGCTCAGCCAGTAAAAGGAAGAACTAGGATTTGAATCCAGGCAACCTGGCTCAAAGCCCAAAGCCTTCCCTGCACGCCTAATGGATTTGCCAGTAAGTCTCCATCCACAAAATGTGAGGGCATGCTTCTATGTAGGGCCCTTGATGTAGAAGTCATTTCTTCCTTTTCCCCATTGTCTAGCCTTCTTAAACAGATGTCTTTTAAACCTCACACTTTAGACAAGTATTTTATTGAGTTATTTTCCTCTACGGAGCCTGGCTTATTTTACGAAAGGGAAACATGAAAAACAAAAACAAGAGCTCAGTAATCCTCACAAAAATCCACTGAGGAATTCACATGTTAAGAAAAGAAAATATTCTTAAATGGGTATTTAGCTAGAGTCTTACACCCTTAGGATAAGACTAAATAAAGATTTCATTCTGCCCTGAGATTGGGGGGAAAAAAAAAAAGTGTTCCTGTAAGTCTTGGAAAAGAAGCAAAAGGATATAAGGGCTCTCTGTGAAAATCTTCTATTTCCACTTTTTTGAAGTTCAAATCTTTTGATGATTCGCTGCAGCTGACCTTGACTCTCCACTCTGCTTAGGGTGGCATATGCTATCATAGAGATCAGAAATCAAATGAATTAGGCTCTATGTTCAACTCAACACTTTAATTGCAGCTGGAAAAAAAAATCTTTAGGCTAGCTAGTCCCCAAAAATCTTTATTCAGAGGCATCTTTGCTAGAAGGAATGCGGTTTCTTTGCTGGCACTGCAATCAAGTCATAAAGGAGAAAAGCAGTGAAAAGAATGCTGCTTGTACTAATTGAAAACTGTGTAATGAAGTGAATGTTATCAATTAAATTGTGATGTTCTTAAAAGGATCAATGAAGGTTAAAGAAAAGATGTTCTGCTACTGTTTAAAAAATTGATCAAGAAGACTCCTCAAGAGATCAGCCTGGACAGTTGTTTCTTTCTTTCTTTCTTTCTTTCTTTCTTTCTTTCTTTCTTTCTTTCTTTCTTTCTTTCTTTCTTTCTTTCTTTCTTTCTTTCTTTCTTCNTTCTTTCTTTCTTTCTTTCTTTCTTTCTTTCTTTCTTTCTTTCTTTCTTTCTTTCTTTCTTTCTTTCTTCCTTCCTTTCTTTCTTTCTTTCTTTCTTTCTTTCTTTCTTTCTTTCTTTCTTTCTCTCTTTCTCTCTTTCTCTCTTTCTCTCTTTCTTTTCTTTCTTTTCTTTCTTCCTTCCTTCCTTTCTTTCTTTCTTTCTTTCCTTCTTTCTTAAAGATTTTATTGGGAAATTGGGGGAGGGGAACAGTGTTGGGGAATTGGGGAAGGGGAACAGACAGGTTGCTGTCCTTTTGTTCTTCAGTTTACTTGTGGAGGACTTCACTTCACTGGCCTATGTTGGTATTATCACTGCACTCTTCCCAGGTGAGGCAGTTGCTCGCTGGCCACAGGACAGCTGCTCTCAGTGGCTCACAGCAGCTCATGAAAGCTCACGCCCACTGCCGGCTAGCCCCATTGCAGCCTATGCCATTGCCAGCGACTCCCTGCAGCCCAGCTCCAGGTCAAGCTGTTGTTCACCATCTTAGCTGTAGTGGGCGCAGCATCACTGGCCCTCATGTGGGGTCTGAAACAGGGCCCTACTGCTCAGAGCTGGCATCCCAAGCCAGCTCTTAACCAACGTGTCACTCAGCCAGCCCCTGTTCAATTGTTTCTTTAGCAAGAAAATATGTAAGGAGAAAATCATATGCTCAAATAAGCCCTTATTGTGTCTGTTGGATAACAAGGAAATTTTTATTACAAAACAAGATATTGAGAGGGATTTATGCTTTGCAAAGTTGGGGTATTAGAGACCAGATTTACCCTCCACTTAAACAAACAAAAAAGGAAGCTATACAAAATATTCTTAAAAAAACTAGGCCTTCGGCAACAAAATAGAGTGACCACTGAGAGACAGGAAATAATAAGGTGAGCCTTATTATTGCCCCAGTTTGCTGCCTTGTAAGACAGTCCAGGTAATGGGGAAGAGAGGGGGAAACCAAACGGAGGCTAGACAACTCTCTAAGTTGAGGAGACTAAGGCAGTTAGTTCTCAGAAGAGAGTATACAAGGAGAGAATTCTAGATATTTGCAAAGGGTCCCCTAAAGTATTCAGTTGAATACTGTTCCATGCATAAATGTGAGGAAATTGTTAGAGAAAAAATTATCCAAAAGGATTAAAGGAAACAATCCACGTGGCTCACATCAGATCAAAAATACTGTTTTTCATAGCAACCAGACTGGAAGTTCTCACAATTCGCAGGGCATTGTCTAGAGTACTCAGGTGAGTCTTACTTCAGTAGTGGTAAATAATTAGCCTTGGACTAAACATGATTTTGTTCCACATAACAAAACTAAAAATCAAGGATGTTTATAAGTAACAGTGTCACAAAATAAACCTAAATAATGTTTATAGAAAAACAAAAATATCCAGCCACCAGCAAGATAAGATTCACAATGCTTGAGGGGCAATAAAAAAAAATTACTAGTCATGGAAAGAAACAAGAAAATAGGATACAGCATGAAGAAAAAAAAAATCAATCAATCAAAACTGGTTCGGAACCAGGGATGCCCAAATATACCAGGGCTGCCCAAAAAATGTATATACATGACTTGTATTCATCTTTTGTTATTGGTATATATTGAGCATTACAATTTTAAAACAGTTTTTTTCTTTCTTAAATGTGTATAATTTTTGGTGCCCACTCTAGATGTTCAAAATGTCAGACAAAAATATTAAGTATTCCATAACTTAAAAGTTAAAAAGAAACATGAAATATATTTTTTAAAACACCAAATTAGACTTTTAAAGAAGAAAACAATATTGTGTGAGATAAATAATGCAATGAATGGGATTATTGGCAGGTTAAGAATTTTAAAATAAAAGATTAGTGAATCTGAAGATATAGCAATATAAACTAACCAAAGTGATACACAGGAAAAAAATATTTAAAAAACAAAAAGATTGGAGTATCAGTAAATTTCAGTCAAAATCCCTGAATGGGAGGAAAGTAAGGGGCTAGGGTGAAATATTTGAAAAAAATAATGTCTAAAATGTTTTAAATTTGTTGAAAACTATAAACCTTTATATATAAGAAGTTCAATCAACTCTAAGGAAACATGAATTAAATTACACCAAGACTCACATCATAATCAAATTGCTCAAAACCAGTGATAAAAGGAAAATCTTAAAAGTAGTCAAAGAATAGATACATTACCTACAGAGTAACAAATGTAAGAATTACATAATTTCTCATCATAAACAATGCAAATGAGAAGACAGTAAACCAAGATCTTTAAAACACTAAAAAACATTAAAACGTACCAATAATGTAAAATTCTATGCCCAGAACTCAACATGAAGACAAAAATAAAGTTTTGCTCGTACCTACAAAAAGTAAAGAATTTGTCATCTTAAGAAACTAGAAACAGAAGATCAAGTTAAGCCCAGCATAGGCAGAATAAAGCAAATTTTAGACTAAAAATCAATGGAATATAAAAAGAGAAAAGGAATAGAGAAGATTAATGAAACCGAAAACTGGATCTTTGAGAAAACAGTAAAGTTAATAAACCTCTAGCCACACTGTGAGGAAAAAAAAGACAGTAGACTGCATTACCAATATCAGGATTGCTGAAGGGTTAGTGACTACAGACTCTATAGATATTAAAAGAATGATACATCAACATTAATATAAGAATAATATAAACAACTTTATGCCAATAAAATCTACAGCTTACATATAATTGACAAATTTTTTTTCTTTTTTTCTTTTTTTTTTTTTAAGCTGAGCCATCCTGCTACCTGTTGGCAGCTCAGTGGCTGCTCAGCTCAGGCTGCGAATCGAACCGCTGTTGCTGACAAATTTTTTTTGAATGATACAAACTACCAATGCTTAAGCAAGAACAATACATAAATAAATAAATAATCATGTCTTTTAAATAAATTGAAATTGTAGTTTAAAACCTTCCCAAAATGAAAACCCTGGGCCCAAACAATTTACCAGTATATATTCCCAATTATTAACAAGAAACAATACCAATTCTTTCAGGAAAATTGAAAAGAAGGGAATACTTCCCAACTCATACCCAAACCAAACAATTATAAGAAAAGATAACTATAGACTAGTACCCTTCACAAATATTATATATATATATATATATATATATATATATATATATATACACACACACACACATATATTACTACACAATTCCTACAAAAAAGTCCAGGGAATTTGTTGGAAATTAACGTTGACACTAAAATTTGTATAGAAATGCAAAGGACACAAAATAGCCAAGGCAAATTTGACAAAGAACAATATTCATGAAGGAGGACTTCCACTACTTGATTTCAAAACTTTTTATAAAGCTACAGAAATCAAGCTGTGTGATGTTAGCAAAAAAATAGACAAATAGGTCAATGGAACATGATAGACTGCTCAGAAATAGATTCAAACATTTAAGCACAACTTATTTTTAACAAAGTTTCAAAAGCAATTGTTTAGATAAAGCATGGGATTTTTGTTGTTGTTGTTCAACAAATGGTGCTAAAATAATTGGATTTCCAGATGCAAAGAAAAAAGAAAAAAACAAACAAAACAAGCAACACATACACATGCACATACAAAAACCCACTTAAATCTTACCTCATACTATGTACAAAAATTAACTGAAAATTGATCACACTTAAATGTAAAACCTAAAACTATAAAATATCTAAAATCAAACATAAGAAATCATTGATACCCAAGGTCAAGCAAAGATCGATTTAAGACAACAATAAAAGAACAATCCCCAAAACTAAAAGTAATAAATAGGACTTCATCAAAATTAAAACTTCTGCTCATCAAAAGGCTCTGTTAAGAAGGGTCTTTTTATAAACACAGAGAGGAGATCCAAGATGGTGAAGTAGATAACTGCTATGCTTGCCTCAACCCGTGAACACATCAAAATTACAATTACGTTATATAACAATCAACCTGGAGAGTCATCTAAAGGCTAGTAGAACAGAAGATATAAAGAAGAAGCCATGTCGAGACTGGTAGGAGGGATAGAGATGCAAAATGGACTGGTCCCACACCCATGTGTGGCAGTTGAAAATTAAGCAATGTCTCAACCATAGAGGTACCGCAAGAAGTAAGAGCGACCTCAACCCCCCACACTAGGTTTCTCAGCCCAGAGTACTGGTGCCAGGAAGAGAAACCCCGAAAACTTCTAGCTGCAAAAAACAGTGACGATTCCAACCATCTGGAGTGGAAGGCTATGAGAAAACCAGATGCCTTCTGAAAAGGCCCGCGCAGGCACTCACCTTTGGTTTTGCTGGAGGGATGGTGACTCTGGGAGTCGGCAACATATGAGGAGAGACTCACCGCAGAGAGACTCAGTTGAGTAACTACGGGAAAGGACTGGGGGTCAGGCCCCATTTTCCCTGTGTGGGGCTCTCTGCTCATGCAGCTGGCAGGTGGGTGCCATCTTTTCTATGTTGAGCCCGCCCTCACAGGCCAAATATGAACCTGATTGGCCTGGTGAGCTCCACTGCTCCATTCTGCTGACTCACTGAGAATCTGCCTCACTCAAATTGCTTACCACAGGAGGCTTTATCAGCAGCTGCATCTTATGGGAGCTGGCAGGTGGGAGCAGGCCTCAGAGTGTCCTGGCTTTTTGTGGAGCTAACCCAGTTCCAGTACCAGTGGCAGCCATCTTCAGTTCATTTCACAGTGTGTCCTCTTCCACATACCTCCAGCAGAGGCAGAGACCAACTGTGGATCATTTTGTATCTCCTACCAGGTACTCCCTGATCAGTCACAGGTAGTGGCTTACCTGGGCCTGCACCAAAGCCCCTCCCAAGAGGCCCTAGAGCCAACATACTTGGATGTTGGCTTCAGAGTACAGCTGAGCACCACCCAATTAGCCCCACAAGTGGCACACACAAAGAGCAGTCTCAACAGGCAACAGAGCCTGCTGGAGTGAATCCCGCTCAGTGGGGTAAGCCTCCTGCACAGCAGCCCATAAGCTGTGGACATGGCCAAACCTCACAGCCAGTCAGCCTGAGGGTCAATATCACGTGCTGACATGCCAGCAGCAATTAAGGCTCAACTATAACAGGAGGGCATACTCCTTGAGCACCCAGATCAAGTGACCAGGGAGACTGTGCCACTGAGCAACCCACAGGACCCCTACTACATAAGGCTACCCAGCAAGACTGAGATACATAGCAGTCCTACCTAACATATAGAAACAAACACAGAAAGGCAGCCAAAATGAGGAAACAAATATATGCATGCCAAATGAAAGAACAGAAGGAAACTCCAGAAAAAGAGCTAAACAAAATGGAAGCAAGCAACTTATCAGAGACAGAGTTCAAAACAATGGTTATAAGAATTCTTAAGGAACTTAAAACTTCAACACAGAAATAGCAAGCATAAAAAAGGACATAGAAACCATAAAAAAGAACCAGTCAGAAATGAAGAATACAATAACTGAAATGAAGAATGCACTAGAAGAAATCACCACAGACTGGATGAAGCAGAGGATCAAATCCATGATTAGGAAGACAAGGTAGCAGAGAAAACCCAATTGGAACAGAAAAAAAAAAAAGAATCTATAAAAATGAGGGTAGTCTAAGAGACTTCTGGAACAACATCAAGTGTAACAATATTCACATGATAGGGGTACCAGAAAGAGATGTATTTGAAGAAATAATGATGAAAAAAATTCCTAACTTGGTGAAGAAAATAGACATACAAGCCCAGAAAGCACAGAGTCCCAAACAAGACAACCCAAACAGGCCCACACCAAGACACATGTTAAAGACAAAGAATCCTAAAAGCAGCAAGAAAAAAACAGTTACCTACAAGAAACTGTCAGCTGATTTCTCAACAAAAATTTTGCAGGCCAGAGGGATTGGCACAAAATACTCAAAGTGATGAAAAACAAGGACCTACAACCAAGGGTACTCTATCCAGCAAGGCTATCATTTAAAATGGAAGGACAAAAAAAAAATAAATAAATAAAATGGAAGGACAGATAAGAGCTTCCCAGACAAGAAAAAGCTAAAGGAGTTCATCACCACCAAACCAGCATTACAAGGAATCTTAAAGGGACTTCTTTAAGATGGGAAAACAAAAAATAAAACATATGGATAATAAAATGGCAACAGCTACATACCTATCAACAATTAGTTCCAATGTAAGTGGAATAAATGCTCAAATCAAAAACATAGGGTGGCTGAATGGATAAGAAAACAAAACCCTTACTTATGCTGCCTACAAGAGAATCACTTCAGGTTGAAAGACACACACAGACTGAAAGTAAAGGGATATAATGATATGAAATAAATAAAAATGAAAACAAACAAATGAACAAAAGCTGAGGCAGCAATACATATACCAGACATAATAGACTTTAAAACAAAGGCTGTAACTAGAGACAAAGAAGGACCCAGTAATCCCACTGCTGGGTATTTATGCAAAGAAACCCAAAATGCTACTTCGAGGGGATGTGTGCATCCATATGTTCATTGAAGCAGTATTTACAATGGCCAATATGTAGAGGCAGCCTGGGTGTCCATTGATGGAAGAATGGATAAAGAGGAGGTGGTACATATATACAATGGAATATTGCTCAGCCATGGAAGGGAATGGGTTCTTGCCATCTGCGGCAACATGAATGGACCTGGAGGGTATTATGCTGAGTGGAGTATGTCAGACAGTTAAAGACAGATGCAATGTGATTTTGCATATATGTGAAATCTAAAGAACAAAATATACAAACAAAACAGAAACAGACTCATTGATACAGAGAACATTTTGATGGATGCCAGATAGGAGGTTTGGAGTAGTGGCTGAAAAAGGGGAAGGGATTAAGAAGTACAAATTGGTTGTTACAAAGTACTCATGGAGATGTAGGGTATGCATAAGGAATATAGTCAATAACCAGGTAAAACTATATATGGTGTCAGATGGGTACTAGATTGATCCGAGTGACAGATGGGATGGGGATTGTGGGGCAGGGTGAAAAAGGTGAAAGGATTAAGAAGTACAAATTGGTAGTTACAAAATAATCATGGGGATATAAAGGAAAGCATAGGGAATGTAGTCAATAATATGGCAATAACTATGTATAGTGCCAGGTGGGTACTAGACTAGTCAGGGGGGGTCACTTCTTAAATTATGTAAGTGTCAGACCATACGCTGTACATCTGAAATTAATATAAAATAATATTGAATGTCAACGGTAACTGCAAAACTTAAAAGGGGCGGGGGAAAAGGTGAAGGGCAATAAGAGGCCCAAATCTCCATGTATAAAACAAATAAGTCATGGGGATGTGATGTACAGCTTAGGGAATATAGCCAATAATATTGTGATCGTGTGGTATGATGTCAGATGGTTGCTGGACTTATCATGTGGTCAATTCTTTAGGTATAAATGTTGAATAACTATTGTGTGCAACTGAAACTAATATAATATTGTATGCTAACTATATTTTTAATGAAAATTTTAAAGAAAGAAGGGCTTTAAAAAATAAATTAATAGACTATTTTTTTAGAGAAGAGTTAAATTTACAAAACAAAATGAGCTGAAAGGCAGAGTTCCTATGTTACCACCACCCCCCACTCTGCCCCAGCATCTTCTAATATTAATATATTGTATCATTGTAGACATTTGTTATAGTTGGTGGACTAATATTGGTACATTATTATTAGCTAAAGTTCATAGTTTACATTAAGGCTCATTCTTTGTTCTTAGTCCTACGGGTTTTGACAAATATAAAATGCCACATATCTACTATTATCGTATCATAGTGAATAGTTTCACTGCCTTAAAAATCTTCTGTGCTCTGCCTATTCTCTCTCCTTCCTCCTCCCAAACTCCTGTCAACCACTGATCTTTTTATCATCTCTATTGTTTTGCCTTTTCCAAAACGTCATACAGTTGGAATCATATAGTATATAGCCTTTCAGACTGGCTTCTTTGACTTAGCAATATACCTTTTAAGGTTCCTCCATGTCTTTTTGTGGCTTGACAATTGATTTCTTTTTATTACTGCATAATATTCCATTTATGAATGTATCACAGTTTATTCACCAATTGAAGGGCATCTTTATTGCTTCCAACTATTGGCAATTTTAAATTATTAGACTGCTACAAATGTTCAAGGATAGGTTTTTTTGAGTGGACATAAGTGTTCAATTTATTTGGGTAAATACCAAAGAGAAAAATTGCTGGATTGAATGGTAAGAGTATATTTAGCTTTGTAGGAAACGGTCAGTGTCTTCCTAACTGTCTGTACAATTTTGTACTCTCACCAGCAATGAATGAGAGCTTCTGCTGCCCCACATCCTCTCCAGCATGTGAAAGAACGGTGTTTTTTAAAGTCCAGCCAGAGCCTGGGAGAGAATATTATCAAATCATATACCAGATAAAGAATTTGTATCCACAATACATACACAAGTCTTTCAACTCAATAATAAAAATATAGCCAGCTGAGTGGCTCAGTTGGTTAACAGCTTGCTCAAGAGTTTGAGCTCTGAGCAACAGTGGTTCAATTCCCAGCCCAAGCTGAGCAGCCACTGAGCTGCCAACAGGTGGCAGGATGGCTCAGCTTAAAAATGAAAATAAATAAATAAATAAAAATAAAAACATAAACAACCAATTTAAGAATGGGCAAAAGATTTGAATAAATATTTTGCCAAAGAAAATATACAAATGGCTAATAAGTATTGAAAATATGTTCAATTATGTGCCATTGGCCATTAGGCAAATAAATATTTCCCTATTAAAAAAAAACATCAAGATACTGCCACATACACATCATCCAGGATTGCTATAACCAAAAAGACTGGCAAGCCCAAGTGTTCCTAAGGATGTGGAGAAACTAGGACCATCACTCGTTGCTGGGGAGAATGTAAAAGGTACAGCCACTTTGGAAAACAGGGTAGTTTCTTAAAATATTAAACATACACTTACCACATATTCAGTAACTATATTCTTAGACATATACATACCTGAGAGAAATGTCCACAAAAAGACTTACACATGAATATTCATGAATCATAATAGTCAAAAACTAGAAAAATCCAAATATCGGTCAAGTGACGAATGTAGCAACAAAATGTGTATATCCATACTATGAAATATTATTCAGCCATAAAAAGGAATGAAATACTAGTATCTACTATATCATAGGTGATCCACTAGCCATACTCTCAAGCCTAGATTGCATGAATCTATTTATCTGAAATTTCTGATAAGAACAAAGCTATAAATACAATAAGCAAATTAGTGATACCCTTGGCCTGGAGTTTGGAATAAGGAGTAATTGCAAATGGACTTGAGGGATCTTTTTGGTGAGGAAAGGTCCTAAAACTAGATTTGGATTATGGATGCACAATTCTATAAATTTACTAAAAATCACTAATTTATTAAAAATCACTAATTTACTAAAATTGTCATGAATGGGGATTTTATTGTATATAAATTATAATAAGGCTTAATGAGACTGTTTTTTAAAAATGCCATATGAATATCTCTTCTTATTTCCCCTCCAGATTATCTTAAATAAATTAATAACAAAAGTAAATTTAATGAGTTTATATTAATGATTTTTTTTCAGGAATAAAAAGTGATTTTATCACAAAATAGCCAATCTGGGTTTTGTTTGTTTGTTTGGAGAGATATAGAAACTATTGATTTTCTTTTCTAGAAAACAAAACTGTAAGTAAGCAAAAATTTTGCAAGACAAATTACTCATCTCAGCAATTGTACACCACTATATGTCAAACTATTTAGAGAACTTTCACAATCTTGTCGTGTAGATAGCTAAAATATTTTAGTTCATTTCAAAAGAAACTTAAGGCAACATTGTTAAAGGATTTGTCAAAAGTCACAGGATCTCAGGATTGGAAGAAAGTTTTGCTTTACTTAGAAATGGCTACTCACTGATGTTTAAATGCCCCTGTATATAACCCTCCTAAGAGCCCCTCCAGTCTCTCTTGGAAGACCTTATTAGTCCCAACAGGGAATGTTCCTATCTTTGCAAAGCTCTGATAACTAGGAAGACTAAACGTAGACTTCTGTAGCTTCCATCCACAATATGAAGCTAGTTGGTGAAAGATCTCTATGCCAATCTCCAGATATCCTGGCTTCCACTACTTCATACAAATACACTACCCAAGAATTGTATATAAAAAATATGGATTGACACAATCCAAATCTCAGAGTCCCAAATCCTCATTCGATACAAATTCCTTGAGAGTAGGGACGGTTCATCATATTCACCATTGCAACCAGAGAGCCCGTCAGCGTGCCTGGCAATTTAGATACTCCATCAATAATTTTGAATTAAACTTACAATTTTATAAATCTATTTATAAGCATATGTAAATCACTTAAACAGTTTCCCCATACCTCTGTCCTATAAACATTTATTTTATACTGCTGTTTTGCAGAAATTAATATCCTTTCTTGTTATATGTGACATATAAGGAAAACATGGGAAAGTGTGAGAATAAGTTAGGGACTAAATGATGGAATTAGTAATTTTATTATTGATATGACTAAAAATGACTCAGACCCTTGCCACATGTAAAGTGAACTTTGTTTTACAGTCGTTTTATGATCAGAAAATAATCTTCTGACATTTATCACTGAACGAGACCAGCTCACTCAACTGAACGCCCCTAGCTCATCAGCCAGGAGCTTACCAAAAGGGTATCTGAGAGGATTGGGTGGGAGACGAGAAAAGAGACTGGAGATGAAAGCTGGAGACAGGAGGTCCACTCAGTGCTGATGGCAGAGAGTGGCCTCGTTTATTATTTGTACACAGCTTTTATAGCAAAAGTAACTTTCCTTAGGTAGGGGGTTTTGGGAACAATCTCCCCGAAGTGAGACAAAGCACAGCAAGTAGAAACGGTTAACAGGATTTCCTTCCACTCTGTAACTTTTAAGGCTGTCTGTGACATTGGCTGTTCTTTCTTCAGAGGCTCAGTGGAGATGAGATCTACCCAGCAACCTTCCCACGCTGCTCCCCAAGGCCTAAGAGCCTGTCAGCTTGCCAGCTGCCAGGCTTAACCCTTACTGCAGCTCTGGTCTGTAACTTTTAAGTTGCTCTCGAGCTAACATGGAGGCCTTGCCAGCTTGCAGCCTCAGTGTCCCTGGCTGATCCCAGCCGGCTCCCCACATACCACATTGTTTAGAATCCAAGTTATCAGAAGGCTTAAATCATGAGGGGTTTTATTTTGGAATGTATGATGATAATACTAGCCATAGGAATAACCAACATGTGCTTCTGGGAGTGTTCCAAATTATTAACGTAAGAATAGTGGTTATTGTTACATATACAGAATCAACATGTTTCCATTAACACACACACACACACACAAATACACACACATACACACACTTCTAGAAGTCAAAAGACCTACATTCAACTTTGGCTCATATTAGCTGTAGTCAACTCACGTAACAACTTCACTTTACTTATCTATGACAACAGCACTATAATTCCTGCCACATATGCATGAAAAGATTAATTGTGAAAATAAAACAACATAGTGGATATGAAAATGATTGTGAAACTCTGAAGTGCTAAAAAATGTGAGAAACATTGTATTAAATTGCTGAAAATTTGCTTACTCATGTTTATTAAATTGTGTAAGATAAATCCTTTGATAACCAAATTATTCAATTCACTGTGAAATAGCAAGTTTATTCTATTTTTTTCATGCCATCAATTTTACAAATGGCTGTCATTAGTCAATGAGACAAAAAGCCCATGACTTAAATACTAGAATGAGTACTTCATGTCAATAAAGTGCGGCCCACTTTTTGCTTGTAATAAACAATAAATATATTTATTTAAGAGATATTCTCTGACATCCTTAAATTGTCATAATTAATTCTCTGGCAACTTTTGTAAATTATCTATATATTCATTTAGTTTTTATTTGAAATTTAGTATGCATAATTCTTAAATGTATTTTTTTTTAAGATTTTTATTGGCCGGCCCTTAAATGTATTTTTTAATCGTGAATACTGTTGGGAATCTGATGAAAGTGAGAAAATAGGTATCTATTAAAAATCACATAGCCACATATATTTGAAATTCTGCTAATGAATTCAGTAGACTCACAGACTCTGTGCAACCTAATAATTTACCTCTAGTTCACAGGCCCCAGGTTAAGCACCTGTGCTTTCAATTTTTATGAAAATTCTTAATTAATACAATAGAGGCCATAGAGTCAATTAAGCTCCTCCCCACACACACTTTTTGTTTGGGGGGGTTGTTTAACATTTCTTTACATTTGCAAATTTGCAGCTGCTATTCTGATTGTAATGGCATATCCAGCAACAAACAAATACAAAGTCATTATTCAATATGAGATAGCATTTGTAAACAGTAATGAGGTGGAAAATTGATTAAATGTGGCTGAAAGTTATAAATTATGGAATGTTGCCTCAAAATTCTGTTAGTGAATAGACCTTGAAGGATGGGGTGGGGATGGGGGCTCTTTCTAAAAGCCCTTTCTTTACCCTTTGCCAAAGTATCCCTGCAATTCAAAATACCAGCCACATATATGTTTCAGGAACTTTGATCAAAGCTTATCTCTCCTCTCTTTGGAAATCAGCAATAGTGCTGGTTGCAAATAATCTCCACAATTTTATAAATCTTGTGATATGTTATAAATTAAATCTGATAAGGGAATTTATTAATGTACCTAGGGCCCCTAGCCCACTTTGCCAAAACCTGCCAGGAATCTGGCTTTCTCTTACAATAGTACTAATTAAAATCTTCCCTACGCACAACCAAATTCAGTGTGCACTGGGTTATTTTCCATGAAAGTAAAACCATAATTTTAACAGCAAAAGTGTTTTAATTCCAACCATTTGTATACAAATATCATTGCCAGCATAACTGAGGCCTTTCTGTGGGTTAATCTGCTAACTAAGCTATATATACCTGTTTGGTTTTGCTTTTTGTTTCAGGAAAAACATAAATAAATAAAAGATACCATATGGAAAGCAGGCCAAGTTCTTTATGTGAATCCATCTCTTTTATAGTTCTGTTTAGCTAAAATATTTCAGTTAACTGCAATCAGATTTTTTTTATTCCATTTGGAAAAAGCTTTTACACATGACCTACTGGGAAAATCCATTTTGTGCTTAAAACTGATATCTGCTTATGTTATAACAGACTGTGTAATCATTGGATCTAAAACACTCAGCAGCCTGCGTGCATTTAAGAAGCAAGTATTCATATTCCACAGGCAGTCTTCTTGTCAGATTTTTCTAGGGAATTAATTAGTCCTTATTTCCATAGGAAGGCTGGAAGCAGAGAGTGGACACTGAGGAGGAGAGCATCCCAGAGAACTTGGATGAAGTTTCTATGCTCCTTTCTTCACCACTGGTCACCTAAGGTGACCTAGTTTCTGCCTTCCTTCTGCTTCGCCAAGTAACCCAGGGTACATATCTAAACATCTCTGAATGAATAAAGGAAGCTAAGACTTTTGAGCAGGTACTATGAGCGCAGCCTGGTTCCAGCTGCTTCTCATCCTTCAACTTAATCTCCACAACTCTAAAGGCTGTAAACCCCCTTCCCCATGCCATGAATGAACTATGCCAAACATAACACAGCTTGTTCAAGGTAGAGCCAGGGAAATAAATGAAATGATAGTTATTGACAGGTCATTATGTGTCAGGTCTTTATATACTCATACATTTCATTTCCTTTTCACCGCAATCCTATTAAATGGATACTACTGTTACTGCCATTTTACTTGTGTAGAAAATTGGCTTAAAATGGCTTTGTAACTTACCCATACCTACACAACTAACAAGTGACAGGGCAAAAATTGGAACACAGAGATGCAGGATTTCAAATCCCATCCACTTGCCCTCCCCAGTCCTCTGTCTTTATCACACACAGGTGCTAGGACCATAAAAAGGCTATCATTATGGAATCCCTACTGTGTGTTATGCATGCTTCTAAGTACATATGTTCATATAACTATACTTGAATAGAATTTATTTAGAAATCATATATATATATATATATATATATATATATATATATATATATATATATGCAGGTGAATCTTCAAAACAAGCCTGAGATGTAAGTAGAATAAAATAGGATCAATCTCATTTTAAATGAAGAACTCTGAGGCATTAGAGCTAAGTCACTAACTAGATGTCTAATGAACTCAGAGAGAATGAACCTTCCACTAGAAGTTGCCCCTAAGTCCAAAGCACTTCATCAGTTTCCAGGCAAATTTTATACAACAATAGCCCCTCACTTTGTAACTTCTCCATTTTCTATATTTGATGGTGGGGCAGGGGGGAGGGGATTTGAAAACTTTAAAAGGTCCAGACACTTGTTTGGAGACAAGACAGGAGAAGCTGGTATATTCATCCCTTTCTGCTTCAGGAAGCTGGGAAGACATTCCTTCTGAGCACAGGTCCCAGCATGGACCAGTGGGCTCAGCCCTATGCCAGCTGGAGAATAAGAGTGAGGTATTGAGTGAGCGGTAAAGAACTGCTAGGGGGTTAATCCTGGCAGGAAGTTCCTTGGAATCCCCCAACTCCTGGAAGGGGAGCTCCCCGACTGCCTACCCCCAAAGATGAGCAGGCAGAGGGATGCCTTCAGCTAACATTTCTTGAGGGAGAAGTAGGGGAGCTGGAAACTCCGGGCCCTTCCTTCCAATATCTCGCCCTGGCCCCCCCTCTTCTACTTGTGTACTTGCATCTCTGCTCACACCCCACTTTTGCTCTCTAGCAGCAAAAGGCACCAGTTATTGTGTTTCAGCAATTTGTATCATTGGTACTATTTTGCTAGTTAGCTAAATTGATAGAGCACTGAGGCAAATCAAATTAGCAGCTTTTTTCACGGGCATGCTCTCATTTCTAGTAGTTACACAGTTTTAAAGTACTACTCACTAATCCCCAGAGACACTGGGTTGGAGGGAGGAGGAGAACGAATCTCCACTTAGAAAAGGTGTGTGCATTGTACCTTATTTGTAATTCTCAGCAGTTTTCACATGATCATGACTCACAGAAGTGATGAGGAAAATATGTCAATTAACAAGGTTATAATTTTCTAGCTATGCTGCTAGTGTGATTCATACTGTCTCTATTGGTGTGTGTGTGTTGCGGGAGGGGGCTAAATGATAAGCAATATTTTACACTGCATGTAATTGTTACATTTTTGACACGAATTGAAACACACCAATAATAGAAAGGGGCATGCCCCAAATGCACTCAAAGAACCATCAGTGATTTTGAGGCTGTTTAAGCACCCCAGATTATAGGATATTATCACTAAGGGGCTGAGTGACAGGTTCAGACCAAAAATCTGGTCCAACAGTCCACAAATAAAGTTACTTGTTTAGGAGTGCCGACTGTGGGAAAATGATTGCTGGGGGCTTGAAACAAACAAACAAACAAACAAAAAATTGTGAATCATAGTCATAAACGGAGGTGCCTGTGATAGGGTCTTGGAAATGGGGTTAGAATTCTGCTGAACTGATCTCTGGTGAGGAAGAGGAGGACCAGGTTGACTGTATGCCAGTGCATCTGAGGCCACGTGATATGGACACTCTGGGATACAATGCATCCCAGCCTCACCCTGGGAGACCCGCCGGGCCTCTGTGTTCCCACAATCTGCAGGTACAGACTACAATCCCACCAGGTGGGGTACACCAGCAGAGAACCCAAGTGGATCTGGGGGCCTTCCCCCTTTTTCTCTCCAGTTCCTCCACCACAACAAACCCATGGCTGAAAAGCTCTCTGAGGCCGAGCTCTGCTCGCTGCTGGGCCGCGCTAACGTGGAGATCACTCACCTGGCACAGGTTCCTGGATGAACCTGGAGGGAAGGTGGGTCGAGCTGACCTGGGACTCTGGAATGTCACGCTACTGGGCTCAGAGCGCAAAGGGGAGGATGGGTCTGCTTTTGCGTAGCAAACTGGTGGATGTGTGAGTTGGTGTGCGCCCACTGTTGTGTTGCAATTACTGTTTGATGCTAAAAAAGCCCTTTGGAAAGATGTGGCCAGATTTTCCCCCATTTCTTTTCTTTTCATTTTTCTTTTTGTTTTTTCCTTTTTGCTTTTAAAGCACCCAATACATATGAAAATTAATTGTGGTCATTCCTAAGATTGAAAGGAAATTGAAGGGTGTAACACATTTGAAGCTATATGATCCACAATATATGCCCTTTATCTTATTGTTTCCTTGAATACAGTCCTAAAGCTCTATACATATGTAAAAATGCATCATTTGGAAAGATAAAAATATAACACACAAACTGCACAAAAATTCTTAGAGGCATAACTGTCCAAAAGGAGACAAGAACTGTTTAGAAATGGGAGGCTATGTGATTGAAGCAGTTTGCAATGCAGAAATGTTTCTAAAACTCTCCCAGAATTCCTTTCTGGTTTGCTTGGAACCCAGACTGTCCACAGTGCGAATTTGCATGTGATCAGCCATGCTTAAGGCTTGAGAATCCTGTAAGACAGATCAGTGAATTGATTGGCGGCTTCACAAGAGATTCTTGACAGAAAACAAGGCATGACTATAGAGACTCTGCTGTCTTTCCATACCAAACCTCATGAACGTGAAAACTTATTTTTGTCAATTTTAAAGGGAAAGTTTTTTGTGGGGCTGAGCCTCCAAATAACACCGATTTATGCCCAAACTATATGAATAACATTAAAATGGCCACAATAGTCTCAAGTGTTAATAAGTTATTAGAACATTAGGTAATAAGGCAGTTCTTTTCAGGAATTACTTTAAACATGGCTGCTGACTGGGTTATTTCCTGGTTATTGTCACTGTTAAAGACTGCTCACAAAAAAAAAAAAGAAAGAAAGAAAGAAAACAGGAGATAAAAGAATCTCACAGATGACACTCATTGCTTATGCAATAGAACATTAAATATATATTTTTTAAAAGTTAAGACTGAAAGAATGAAAAATGAAGCAAGCCAGAGGAAAACGTAAGTCAACCAATGTCAACATTTCAGCTGTGTAGATGGCTCCTTGAGGCTCTCTCTGACAGTGTCAGGTGAAAGGGAAGCCAGAGGACCTAAGTCAGCCCCTGTGAAAGCAAACACATGCTTCCTAAGTTGAAGTAGGGAAACAAATTAAACTCCTCAAATTAAATTCTCTACATGTGGATAGGAATAGCTCAAGGTTGACTATATAACCAAATTCTAAATGCTGTGTTCTGGTGTAGTTACTATAAGAGTTCCAAAGTGAGTCAGGACTCCACTAAGAACCATCTTGATAACTTTGACCTGACACCTTCCTGATGTCCCAGAGTCCCCTCTTGAAAACACAAGGACAACAGAAGATGTCCTCGTCCTGTGCATATCTAAAATTCTATCATTCCACAGCACACACTGGAGCAGAAGAAGGCTGTCACAGAAACCTCACTAGATGGTCGGCAGAAGAGTTGGTAAACGTTAGACAGGCTTTGAAAATAGTGAAGAGCAGGAAGTTTGAGAAGACCTGTTTTTAAGGCATGGAATCAATTCAGCATTCGCCACAAATAAGAGAAGCTTGAGGAAGATAACAAGGAAACTGTACTTTCATCTTATTCATTCAATAAGTTTACTAAAGGCCTCCTCACCTGGCCAGGAGCTTGGAACACACAGTAGGATACAAGCAGATGGATTCCCTGCTCTCACCTCTCTTATAGTGTAATAGATACACACACAAGCAAATGTGAAGCAGATTCAACCACATGCAAGCAATGAATATCTCTAGGTGGTAAAGTCATGGGTGATGTTTATGACTTCATGATTAGTTTTCTCTGTTTTCTAAATTATTTACAATGAATATGCATTGGTGTATTGTTTTTATAATAATATATTTTTAAAAGCAACTACACATAATTATCAGATATTATGTTTATCATGGTGGTTTTACATAATTACTTGATCAGAGAGTTGACTGCATAACAGATGAGCCGTCTGACTCTCAGGTTAAAAGCTTGTTAAGATCACAGAACTGTAGTGAGAAAACTAGCATAAAGACACAGTGGCATGCACATAACTACATCTTACCAAAGATTTTTCTTTTTCTTTTCTTTGTTTTTTATTTATTTATTTATTTATTTAATTTTAAGCAGGAACGCTAGGATTAAAACCTAAATCCTCCAAGTCTCCAAATCCCAGTCCCTTCCTACTATCCAACAGTGACTACTAATAACAAAATATGCAATCTTGAGGATTAAAGTAAAAACTACAATATAGTCAATCATAAAAAAATGAAATAAAAGACACCTGCATAAAAAAAATCACTTCAAAAATTTGAGTCTTACTGTCTTGCTTTTGTTCTGTTTTTACTCTTTCTTTTCATTTTTTATTTCTTCTTTCAATTTTTTTCTGTTTCTATTAAAGACATATCCTTAAATAGTATTTGGGAACTATATAAAGGGAAAAATGACACATTCCCAGTATGATAGAATGAGTACCACTGATATTGTGGAATAATTCCTTTTACTTTCTCCCCTAAAGCTAAGATCTTTTAAACACTATTATAATTATACTATATATGCAATTATAAGATTTTGGTGTATTTCTGCTTCAATTATCCATGTAAAATAATATGAATAAAGTTATTATTAAAGCTTTAGTCAGCAATAGGAAATAGCCACAAGCTGAAAGGTTAATAAACACATCAGATAAGTAATCTCAGGTCAACATTTCCTTAAGTATGTGCCATAAAACACTAGATCCATGAAATGTTCATTAAGAAAAAGATTTACTGGTAAAAGAAGTTTCTGTGGAAAATTCTCACACCATTTTGGGATTTACAATGCACTTCACAAAAATCTCAGGAAGCAGTGTTTAAAAAAAAGAAAAACTTTAAACTTTGTTTAGTTCAACATTTCATAAATCTATTGGTACATAAAATTTTTAAAAAGTATTTTATCCTTACTAATGCTTTCTGGAACAAGAGCAAACTTGGGGATACACTGCATTAGTTTCTTCTCCAGAATTATTTCCAGTGCTGGATTTTGAAGGACAGCATTATTAGACTTGGCCGCCCTTGCTATGCAGTGGCCAATAGGGAAAGACACCAGAAGACAGGGAGCTTCCAGATCACGAGGCAGAAGGGAAAGGGAAAAAGGTGACACCCCGGAACTCTGCACACTTGGAAACTACATCTAGAAATATAGCATTCAGCATTCAATCCTCCCAATGTCTTCAAAGTCATTGTTTAACATAACATTTCAAGATTCTAAATTCTTCCTGTCAGAAGTGTCAGCCAATGGAAGAAGCCTGGAGAAATCATCCCTTAGTGGAAGGTGAAGCATTGGCATTATTGATGATTCTTCCTTTCCTCTTATAGACTTCCTTCTTACCCTGGAAACCTTAAAAGCATTCTTGTTTTGTTTCACCCTACTCTTATCTCCACATTCGAGTACAAAAGATCCTGCAATTGGAATGTCTCTCATGTCCGTTCTTTCCTCTCTACTCCCAATCTCTCATTCATTTACTTCAGAAATCTTTCTTGGGAGCACTTACTTTATTCTCAGTAGACATTCACCAGAGACATGGTATCTGCCCTGAAGAAGCCCACACCTAGTTGGGGAGACTCACTCATCAATATTATCATCTCTCCCCAAGACCACTGTATTAGGTCTTTCCTGCCTCAAGGCCCTTGTACTCCAGCGCACCTTCTAAACTTCCCATACTTACCCATTCAAAACCCAAATCGTATCATGTCGCCCTCTGGCCTAAAGTTCAGTAATGGCTGCTCAGTGTGTCTATATACATTTATGTTGAGCCACCTGATATTGTCAATATGCCTAAAAACATGGCAATTTCACGTGGTTCAATATAATAAAATGAAGTTTCCATTTTTCTATTTGTTGGCTGCCATATCATAAAAAAATCTGGAGCAGGATCTTTTCCAAATCTGAAAGGCATGTTAGGTATGGGCAGACTTAATATATAGACTATGAGGCACACATAAAATCCACCTTGAGAGCCCCAAATCAAAAGCTGTAGGTCCCACTCTGCAATTACTGGCAGTGAGTGATCTAAAATCTAGATGCTTCTCACACAGGCAACTCTATATGTTTTGGGTTTTGTTTTTTAAGATTTTTATTGGGGAATTGGGGGGATGGGAACAGACAAGTTGCTGTCATTTTGTTCTTCTGTCTAGTTGTGGAGGACATTGCTTCACTGGCCTAAATTGGCACCATCATTGTGCTCTTCCCGGGCAAGGCAGATCAGTCGTTGGCTTCTGGACGGCCACTCACAGCGGCTGCTGGCTACACGGTAGCCCATGGCAACCCACTGCTACAGGGACTGCAGCCTACACCATCGCCTGCGACTCACAGCAGCCCAGCTCCAGGTTGAGCTGTTGTTCAGCATCTTAGCTGTAGAGGGCAGTGTCACTGGCCCTCATATGTGGGATCCGAACCGGGGCCCTCTGGCGTCCCAAGCCAGTTCTTAACCATCACACCACTCGGCCGGACCTCTATATGTTTTGCTTCAGGGTGAACAGCAGCATCAACTCCCGCTACATATACCTGTAAGCCAATAAATTTCCTGCATGTTCCAGGTTTTTGTTCATGTTCTACTTCTCAGTGGGTTATTGATGAGAATTAAAAGACATAAAAGAAATAATCTATGTAAAGTAGGTGACAAATTACATTTGCTGTTAGCAATAGGCCTCACGAATTCTTACTTTTTCCAAGAAACCTTCATTTAAACCCCCATAGGAAGTAATCTCTCCCTCTCTGCTGTTCTAGCATTTTCTTTGTATCTCTGATAAAGCACATATCAGAGTCTGTCTTGAGTTAGAATTATTTATGCATGTGTCTATTTTCTACCCGGGATTACGGACCCCTTCTGTGCAGGGATCATGTTTTATTCATGTGTCTCACCCACATTGGGCAGGGGGCCTTGCACTGTGAAAGCAATTTGCCAAGTATAAAGTACTATCAACTTGATGATGATTTGCTTCAAGCATATCCTGAAATGTATTGCATTCTTTCTTAGTGAGGGTCAGTACCACTCCTCCCGGAGCAACGTTCATGGAATAAAAAGTTAGGAAATTCTTTCAATGAGAAGGCTGGCCTGGATGGCAGAAAAAGTGGAGCCCAGATGCATCTTCTTATTGTCCTCACAGGAACAATTCCATTTTCCTAAGGATAGAATTATCTTTATGGCACAGTCATAGTGTAAACAAATACAAGTCGGCTTTCCTAATGAGACCATTTCCTCTTTTATAGTTTCTTAGACAATGGCATGAATGCATAAAACTTCCAATTATTGAAGTAACTAGGGCAGTGAAGAGTTAAGAAAATATTCAAGAAAATGTATGGTCTATAACTTCTTATTCAGTGCTTTGGGGACTGGAAGGTATGGAGAAGGGCAAACCATGGAAGGCTATTCCTGTGAATGACTTCTGCCCTCAGTCCAAGCCTTCTGTTCATGCTTAAGGAAAATAAAATCTGGAGAAGTGAAGAAACATGCTCAAAAATTGTGTGGCAAGAGGAAACATTTCTGTGCTGAGATTCATTTAGGCCAGACTACATGGAAGCCAAGGGGCCCATCTGAGATGGTTTCAAAATCTTCTAACTTTCACCATCATACCTTCTTAATTCCAAGGGTTACCTTGCCATTGCTGTCAAAAAGCTGACAGAGGAGAAGCCACGATAAACAGGAGAGTAAAATAGTAGCTTTAAATGCTGCTCCCTGAAATGCTGCTTTTGGTGTTTTCCAGGAAGCAAGCCAAGAAGGCGTTAAAACTGAAGCGACTGCTGTGGAGAGGGTCATCCTGAAACTCAGGTTTTGAGAGCACCATATGTTCTGTTAAGGCTTAGAGAAGATAATCGTTATTATGCTGTGGAACTTGCAGGTAATTGGATCAACTACAAAATGCCAGGCAACCTCAACTCACTTGACAGGGAGCCAGAGGAGCCACAGACATGAACACATTCATGTTATCTCCTTCCTCTTTGTCACACTTGCTATCTGCTCATCATGTCAGCTGTGCAGGAATCGAACGTCTTTCATCACATTCCCTTGTCCATTGCTTTACAACCCCCATCTCAATCTTCTGCCGCCATGCCTTGTGCCACCCTTTCTCTGGTTTCCATGATCAGCCTTATTATCCTTCCCCGTATAGACCTAGCCATATTCCAGACTGATTTCAACCATACCCTTATTTGTTCCAAAATGCAGAAGGGCAAAGAAAAGCTCCTTAACCCCATTCCTAAATTACAAATGGCAGAAAATCACATGCATTAAAATCAATTAAGTACGAATTCCATGACACTTTAGAAGAGGCAGGATAGTGCTATAGTTAAAAGGGAAGACTCCGGAACCTCACTCTGTTGTTCAAATTCTGGCTTTACTGCCCTATCACCTACTCTCTGTGTGCCACAGCTTACCCAGCTTTAAGAATGGTGATGATACCAACTGCTTTAGTTAGGACAGTGGCTTGACTCTGTCATAATAAGAGCAAAAATAACAGCTACTTAAAAAAAATAGAAGTTTGCTTCCTCTGATGAAGGAGTGTAGGGCTGATAATGTGGTTCCAAGACCCTGTGGGATTGGGCTTCACTTACTTACCCTTCTGCTCTTCTTAAAACGTGGCTTTCATCTCATGGACCTTAGTGATTGCTCAAGCTCCCACCAAGATGCCTACATTCTAGCTAGCAGGAGAAGAATAAGAAAAAGAGGAATATGCCCTCATTTTTATTCAAAAGAATGATCAAGAAGTCCCCCCAAATCACTTCCACTCATATCCCATTGGCCACAACCTAGTCAGAACATCGAGTTTCAAAAGATGCCATATGTCTTGTTAAAACTTCTATTATTGTATTGAAACAGAAGGATGGAAATTGGAGAAAAACCCAGTAATCTTTGCCTCACCAGTGCTGTAGAATTGTGTAGATTCAATGAATTACACACGTAAAGCACTTAAAACAGTGCCTAGAACATAGAAAATCCTTGATGATTGTTAGCATTTAAAACAATATTAATACTAATAGTTTATTATTATGCCTCTTTCTTCTCTCTGATTTTTGACTATGTGGTATTTTTTTTTAAGATTTTTATTGGGGAATTGGGGGGATGGGAACAGTGCTGGGGAATTGGGGGAATGGGAACAGACAAGTTGCTGTCGTTTTTGTTCTTCAGTCTAGTTGTTGAGGACGTTGCTTCACTGGCCCAAGTTGGCACCATCATTGCGCTTTTCCCAGGTGAGGCAGATCAGTCACCGGCTTCTGGACGGCCGATCACTGCGGCTGCTGGCCGCTCACGCTGGCTGCTGGCTACACACGCTGGCTGCTGGCGACTCACGGCTGCCCAGCTCCAGGTTGAGCTGTTGTTCAGCATCTTAGCTGTGGAGGGCAGTGTCACTGGCCCTCATATGTGGGATCCGAACCGGGGCCCTCTGGCGTCCCAAGCCAGTTCTTAACCATCGCGCCACTCGGCCGGCCCGACTATGTGGTATTTTTGACAGTCAGAATCATGAAGTATTGAAACCCTTTCTCTTAAAAAATAATTAATTATTTGTTAATATAAAATCCATGTTAATTTTTTAATTAAATAAGTGAAAGTAAAAAGGATAAAATAAGAATCACCTATCAAACCTTTCAGTTATAAAAAAACTGCATTATTATAATTGAGACAGTTTTGAGCAATAGAATTTTTTTTTCAGAAAATCTATATACATCAAAGTATTAATTAGGCAAATTAGAAATTGTGGAATTCAGAAAAATCAATGTTTGCTTTGCCATATGTTTGAAAGAAACTTAATTTCTTAGCAAAATTTGGTAATTATAGACTTGACAATTATAGAGCTGTTTTCTTTACAAAAGACGAAAGGATTTAATTTGTTAGCCAAAGAGTTCAGGAACACCTATGGGTATGTCTAAGAGAATAAAGAGACCCTCCTAAGTGAAATGTGGAAACAGAAGGAAAGTAAATGAAGGCGGTCTTTGAAATCAGCCAGTGGCAAACCTTTGGCCAGACCAGGTATGCATAAAGTAGGGGCTTTTGTCATGCAAGAACTCCTTAGACTCAAGGTGATCACTAGCGCATTGGCACACTGCAGAAAGCTGGTTTATCTACACAATGGATGAATTTACACTTTTTATATTGTCGATTATCATGGAGCTTTATTAGAGCCTTGGAGACTTAGATGGAACAGGGCACTGGTTTTAGAGCCAGATCATCTGGGTTTAAATCTTTATTTACTGTCTGTATGGCCTTGAGCAAGTTACTCAGATTCTGCATGTATTAGATTTGTTATGTGAAAATAGGAACCATAAAAGCCCATACATAGGAACAGTACATACCCCATATGGTAATTATGATAATTCCTTCAAATAATGTGCATAAAGTTTTGGGGACAGAAGCATTCAGGAACTATTGGCTATTTAATTATTAATATACCCAAGGCTTTTAAAAGTTTTATAACATTACAAATGTTAATCTCTTACAGTTATCAATCACAAACCTCATCTATATACACTAATTTGATTGCCACTACAGTTCTCAATTAGAGTCAATATTCCTATTTTAAAGGCAAGAAAACTGAGGCGCAGAGACCAGAAATAACTTACTTAAGGTCCTAAAAACCATAGAGCCAGGGCTCAAGTCAATGACTTGGTTCTCTCGTCAATCAACTTCCATCTGCTATAATCAGAGGAACACTGGTGGCGAGGACAAGCCTTAGATGATGCAGTCCAGGCAGCTCCTTCAATGGAGGAGTTCAAGAGCTATGCCACATGACCTTGATTTCCTGGATGCCCTTGGTCAGGCCAGAGAGAGCACATGACTTAAAGGAAGTGCAAAACCTCCCTCCAAACAGAGATGGCAGCCACTTTCTATTCCAAACAGATTTTCTCTTTGGGAAATTTGAAGATTTCTAGCTCTGACAGTTGGTGTTGGAAAGAAGCTCAGGCCTACCCCATAATCTTTATTTCCCCCCACCTCAATTTCTTAAAATGGGCAATTTTCTTAATAATGAAAACACCAAGTAAGGCTCCTCTTCAAACCTGATTGTTGCCCCTAAGTTCAACCTATACAGAAATTCTAAAGGTGCCACTGAGAGGAGACTTGACTATTTCTTACCAGGAACAGAAGCTGAAAGCATTTAGAAGGAGGCCAGGGGTGCCCAGCAGAGGGCACGCTTTTCATGAAGACCACCTAGTGGTGACATAGCTACTGCTGGCAGCACAGTAGCAGCTCTCGGTGTGGAGTTTCTGAACCACGGTTAAGGCAAAAGATCAACAAAATCGTTCATAGGGGCAAAACATTGATCTAGTTCCAGTGTCTGTCCCAGTGTTGAATCCTGCCTAATTGGGAAGCCATAACTCTTTTCAGGCTCCACAGGGTCTCTCTTGTGATTACAGAGTGTTTCAGGTAACTGGATTGCATCTCTGTTTCTTGCAACCAAAGACTGAGACAAGGAGCTATGTAAATTGTCAATTAATAGCTCTGTTAGGGTTTTGAAACAAAAACACCCTACATTTTACATATAAACCATACAAACAGACACACAGAGCTGATCTGTGATGAGAGAGAAGACTGAGGGAGAGGCACCGATGGAACTGGGAAAAAGATAGTGTTGGAATCCCTCATTTCAGCTGTTCCTTCCCAGGAGTTTTCTGAGACACCCAGTGGCCTTATAATAAATTCTATCTTTTTTTTTTTTTTTTTTTTTGCCTAAGCTAGCTCAAGTCAGATTTCTAGTTTCCACCAAAGAATAGAGCTAATGTTTATATTCTCATCCCAGAATTCTGGGAGAAATTCAACTGGATTCACTCTGGTGTGCAATTCAAGTATGAATATATATTTGAACAGGCCATCTAGGAATACTAGGAAAGCATTAGGTCACACTGAAAACCCAAAATGTAACCTTAACCGTCTGGTTTCAAAAAGATAGCCATGCACATTAATGAAATGCAACTAGGGCAACTTAACTGTTGGTTGAAAATATTCCGTGCATATTGCAATGTTTCTGAGCATAGAGCACTGATATCTGGGTTAAAGGGCGATTGACTAGCAACCTAAAGAAAGAGCCCTCCAGAGAGGTGGAGAAATTTGTCTCCCCTGGAGCCAAATGTGTTTACATTCTAGAGTGGTAATGGTAGTGAATTAGAGGCCTTCCCCTCCTCAGAGGATTTACTTACATTCCACAGCAAGGGCCTCTCCCTCGCTCTCCCTCAGTCTCTCCACATTCCCCCACCCCCAGAAAGGAGGCTGGGCAGATGTTGGAGCAGCCATATAGAAGCTGTGAGTCCCGCAATGCAGTGTTCCTGTCCTGTGGTGCCTGTGTGGGTAGACCAGGTTCTCAGAGCTTCCATGTGAGGAATGGGGACATGAGGAACTGACACGAGATGCTCTCTGAGGAAATAAAAGGATTATTCCCTAATCCAGCCAAAGGCCTATTAGTGTGTGGGTATAGTGGCAGGCTAGCTTGCAAATCGGGCACTGTCTTAAACTTTGCCCAGTTTCAGACTTAACACTACATCCTAGATTGCCCAAGATAATCCAAGTTTACATCTATTATACAGACTAATTCATATACTTCATTTCATTCTCAAAAATGTCGCTGTTTAGAAGATAAATTATATGGTCTCCCAACGTACAACCCACATAATCTAAAGAAGTACCCTTGAAATGCAATATTACTTGACTTTTTGCAGCTTTTGGTATTTATTGAGTCACAACTTTTTTTTTTTTGCCAATTCAAGGTACCCTGGTTCTATAGCCACTGAAATGTAAAATTGTCCCTTGAGCCTTCTCCCTCAAAACTCCTCTAGAACCTGGTACCCATGTTGAAATACACATCGCCTTCTGCTTTGTTACATAGCATATTTAAGTACTCCTTTTATCCCCTACACTTGTCCACAGTATTTTTTCTTCGTATATGTGTCCATTGACATTTCTATTTTGGAGTTAAACAAATAACTGAAATACCTCTTGAATAAGGTAAATGATTATCCCTAGGTTTAACTGCTTAAAGATTTAGATTGTTTTCAGGTTTACTAAGAACATGGTTTATCTATGCCCAAGTTGTACAGCGATAACTCTCGTGTTGCAATTTAAACAGGATTGATATTGGTTTTTCTCCTCAAGTGAAAGATCAAGACAAAACATTAAATCATTTATCCCAGGTTAATGACAAAGGGGAAAACGAAACCACAAAATATAGCTACCGGAATTCCTGTTCAGCATTCTATTACATCCTCCGTAAAACTGCGTGTTTCTATTTTGTGTGTTTGCTTTGTAGACATTTCTGGGTGGTTATGTTTTATTCATTATAAGACATGTTTCTAAAATATTGGTTCTTCCTTCAGTCTAATAACGCAACATTAATAATAATTCATTCTTAAGGACCATGTTCTATTTACAAAAGATAAGGGAAAAAAAGCTGAAAGAGATGAAGCTAAAAAATTATGAGGCATGACAGCTGAAGACTTTTGGTAAAACTCCATCACAAACTAGAAAAAAAAACAAAGTAAATATGTCACTGGTGAGAAGATAGATAGATAGATGATAGATAGATAGATAGATAGATAGATAGATAGATAGATAGATAGATTGATAGATCCAGGATTAGAAATTTTTGTTCCGATGGGAATGCATTTAATTAACAGAATTTTCTACCCCTCGAATAGTATACTTCAGCCTCAAATTACAAAACTAATGTATATTAACATAAATTAAATTTCATTTAAATTACATAATTTTTTAGAACAGGAAAAAAGCTTAGCTCATACCCTTTAAATTTCAAAAATAATATTTTCCCTTTGCCATTTACTCACAAGCAAAACAACTTAAGTACATCCCAGACAACCATACAGAGCCCAGTGCCCGTCTTATACTTATGAGAGAAGCTACCTATTGGTAATGATTTCTCCATCTTCTTTTACTCTGAACTCTTACCTTTAATTTCATTCTAAGCCTCCACAACCACCATCACCATCCCTTAATTCCCAGTTCCTTTAAACCCTCCCCTCCAGTCTTAATCTCTTGACATCTATTTTCCTTGCAGTGGCAATCCTGGTCCTTTGTCCTTCATTGATCTATGGATGTCTTATTGACCTGTATTCTTGAATGCCCATCAAAAACAGTTGTTGAGATGAGCAGGCTATAGCCCTGATTGGACTGTCTGCTTAAATACCATGCAGTATCTTTCAGTAAGTAGATAGTGGTATTAATGCCATAATTTTCATTACAAACTGACAAAACCAAATAACAAAGAGAGAAGGTAGGCAAAGCATAGTGGGAAGCACTCTATAATTCTGATCTCATTGCAAGAACCAAATAGTGTCTTGTAGCCAAGAAGATTCTGGGGAACCCAAGTGAGTACTGTTTGCACCATCAGTGTGAGAATATAGCTGAACTGGTAGCACGGGTTTGAAATGAGTAGTGAACAAGCTGTGTTCAATTTATTCTCTTATTTTACAGATGAAGCAAAAATCATGCAGTGGGTTGGGATGCAAAGCTAGAATTAGAAATTGGGTAGTTTGATCTTCCCTGGAATGCTACACCAACTCCACTGTGATACAGGGTAGAGTGTCCCTTATAGTGTTCCTTGTAAAGGAATGGAGAAGGAGGGATAGAGGAAGAGAGAGAGACAGAGAGAGAGAGAGAGAGAGAGAGATTATCTATATTCACTATAATTAATCCATCAAGGTTTTTGGTAGATACCCAAATTTAAACTCAGGTGGTCTGAAATAAAGAACTCTGACATTTTAACTCTTATGCAAAACTACATCCTCAAAAAACCTTAAAATATTAATAAATAATCTCTATATTGCTTTTCAATTTGCCAATATCATGTAATTATATAATAATATTAATTTGATATAATGTATAATGGTTGCCCTCTCAGATTTGGAAATTTAACCCTTCCATCATATTATTTACATCACTGAGACTGTGGGACAGAATTAGGGTGAGAGGGGTTTCTGGTAAATGTCTTCCCCTTTTCCCAGAGGCAAATGGAGAATTCATGCAATGTGCCTTAGTCTCCTTGAAGGAAAGCTGCTGTAACAATATCAATGTATAATTCTTTTGGACATGAATAAGGAACAGCACCAGGAACATACACTTCTGAATTTTGAGTGTAAAGTCTATACCCTAATTCTCCCTATGTCAGCTTTGGATATTATAAAATACAATCCAATTATAAAATGTTTCATTATATCAAGCTAGCAATCTTGTTTTTTGTGCACCTAGTGGCGTGCAGAGGTTTTCTCTTGCTGTAAAACAGAAATCCCATAACCAGTAAGCACCAATGTTAACAGGCCCCTGCTGTGATATTTAATTTATAGGGAAATAAAAGAAAGAAAATCCAAACTGCAGCCTTAAGCTAGCAGACTGTGGCTTAGACACTCTGCATTTTAACCAGTCTAAAATATTAAATACTTAGGCTCAGGGGATCTGTGATAGTTTAGACCCAGCTGTAATATTGGTTTAACAATCAGGAAAAATAAATTTCCACCTCAGAAGCAAAATTAAAGTAACATTCATTAAACAGTGTAATCGACTCAGTGTTATAACTTTGAGCTACGATTCAAATGGAGGTGTGCATTTTCCCATTGTCTCAAATTGTCAATAATTAAAATCATCCTTTAATGTAGTTTATCTAGCAACCGTTAAATAACCCTCTTGGTTTGAGAAAGCCTAAAAACTGTATAAATGTATTTTGTTGATGCACAGTATTTTACATAACTTTATGTGTACCTATGAATATACCTCAGTGATCCAGACACCACTAACCTAAGAGTGGATTAATACAGTGAATATTTTTGAAACTGTTCAGATACAAAACTTATGTTCAGATTAATGATGCAGCGTTAAAATGAGTTGAGTGCTGAAAGAGAAAGAGGAAGTCAGTGTCTTAGAGACTCTTTTAGGCTAGATTTTTTTTTTATTGAAGTTTAATGGGTTGACAATTGTTAGTGGCTACATAGGTTTCTAGTGTACAATTCTATAATACATCATCTATATATCACACTGTGTGTTCACCACCCGGAGTCAGTTCTCCTTCCATCGCCTAATATTTGATCCCGTTTACCCTTATCTATCACCCTGCTCCCAACAAATATATTCTTTAGATATGACAGAGAAATAAAGGCCTTTCCAGACATACAGAAGCTGAGGGAATTTTCTAACACATGACTGGCACTACAAGAAATACTGAAGGAGACTATTTGACCTGAAACAAAAAAGCAAAAAAGTACAAAACCATAAGCAGTATTATGAACAGACAGACAGAAACAGGAAATGGCAACCCCTACACCAAATAGGACACTATACACTTAAACATAACATACAGGATAAAGAAGAAAAAAATATTTCAAAAAAAAACAAAGAGGAAAACGACAACTTGCTACTGCAACACAGAAATCAACGCACAACATAAACAGGGATAATCTGTGACAACAAAAAGGGAAAGAGTAAAGGTCTGAGCTGGCAAAGGGGAGTGGAGAAAGGAAGCATGCTGATAAAATGGAATACTCTAAATATGAAACTTTCAAATAAATTTTTAAAGCTGAAAGCAGCTTCACCTGTTGATCTATTCTAGGTTCATTTAGTGGTTGCTAGATAGGCTGCATTACTCTTAGTCTTTGTAGGTTCAAATTTAAAAAGTAAATAATTTGCTCAAAACCACATAGCTAGATGACATCCCATGTGCATTAGTCAGAGTTCGCCTGAGAAACAAAACCAACAGATTATATATGTATACGAGGTCTGACAATTAAGTTAGTGAACTTGTTGCAACGATAATGTTAACCTTTTTTTGATACCAGAGGGATTATTCATTATGAACTTGTACCAAAACAATAATAATGGACAAACAGTTAACCAAGTTTACTATTTGCAAGTGCTGAAAAGACTCCGTGAAAAAGTTAGATGACCTGAACTTTTTGCCAATAATTCATGGTTCTTGCATCAAGACAATGCACCAGCTCACACAGCACTGTCTATGAGGGAGTTTTTAGCCAGCAAACAAATAACTGTATTGGAACACCCTCCCTACTCACCTGATCTGGCCCCCAATGACTTCTTTCTGTACCTGAAGATAGAGAAAATATTGAAAGGAAGGTATTTTGATGACATTCAGGACATCAAGGGTAATAGGACGACAGCTCTGATGGCCATTCAAGAAAAAGAGTTCCAAAATTGCTTTGAAGGGTAGAATAGGCGCTGGCATCAGTGCATAGCTTCCCAGGGGGAGTACTTCAAAGTGACTGTAGTGATATTCAGCAATGAGGTGTGTAGCAATTTTTCTAGGATGGGTTCGTGAGCTTAATTGTCAGAACTTTGTGTGTGTGTGTGTGTGTGTATAAATATATATATGTAAAGATTATATATAATGTATGTATGTATATACATAAAGATTATATACTATCTGTATTATAAGGTAGTTGTTTGAGTGTTATGGAAGCTGAGAAGTCCCACCATCTGTCCTCTGTAAGCTGGAGATCCAAGAAGGCTGGTGATGTAGTCCAAAGTCCTGAGAGCCAGAGAGCCAATGATATAGATTCCAGTCCAAGTCTGAAGGCCTGAGTGCACAGGGTAGTAGAAGGTTAATGTCCCAACTCTAGGAATCAGGCAGTGAGTGAATTCAAACTTCCTCTGCCTTTTTTTTCTATTCAAGCCTTCAGCAGATTGGATGATGCTCACCCACATTGGGGAGTGCAATCTACTTTTCTCAGTCTACTGATTCAAATGCTCTTCCAGAAAAAAACCGAGAGAGAGAGAGAGAGAGAGAGAGAGAGAGAGAGAGAGAGAGAGAGAGAGAGAGAGAGAGAACTTGTTGAACCAGCTATGTGGTCATCCCACGGCCCAGTCAAGTTGACACATAAAACTAACCATCACACCAGGTGTCTTGATTCCTAGTCAACAGTCATTCTGTTATAATGGTGGCTTTCACTCCTCCCCCGCTTTGTTCTCTTTATTTTTCAATGGAATAATCCTTTTTAAAATAAAATCTTATTTGAAATCACAGAAAAAGTGGGGAGGGGTCTTTTGCCCTCCACCAACCCTCCCAGACCCCACAACCTTGAGACAACTGTTTGAGGAACACTAAGGCTCTGTGGGACATAGATGAAAAGCCATTCTGTTCCATAGTAAGGCAGTGTTCTCACAGCCTATTTGGGAGGGAGAATTAAAGAATTAAATATTTCTATTCACATTCGAAAGTGATAAATCTATTTGGACATCACACTAAATTTAGCAAGACATCTATTATAAATTATTAAAGGCATGTCAGATACATGTATTAAACTTACTAAAAGGCTTCTGCTTCACAGAGCTTATATGATAAAATATAATAAAATATGATTAAAATGTAACAAATTTAGAAGTGAGTACATTTTTTCATGGGACTGTCCAGCACCTTTTTAATATCTTTCATATTTTATTTCTTCTGAAAAAATGCTGATTAGAACATTATAATATGAGACTATATGTATATTTGTGAATATATCCTAATTTTATGTATGTTTAAGAGAGCAAGGAAGAAAAATAATGTGAGTCCCTAGTAGACTTAGGCTAGTGCTGAGTTTTTACATTTATTTTCTCACTTGGTTCTCATGTAACTTGAATGTACTTAGGCCTCAAATACCCATGGATAAGCATGAGGCTACATTAAACATTAATATTCGATCTAGTTTGCTCTGTTTCTCACCTTGTCAGCACAGAATTCCCAGTCCCAATGATGGTGAGCATCACTGGTTTTTGTGCTTACTTGCCATCCTTATATCTTGTTTGCTGAAATGTGTGTTCCATCATTTTGCCAAAATGTTGATTGGCTGTTTTCTTAATATTAAGTTTTGAGAGTTCTTAATCTGGATAGAAGTCTTTTGTCAGATTTGCAAATATTTTCTCTGAATCTGTGGGTTTTCCTTTCAGTCTCTTCGCAATGTCTTTGAAAAAACAGAATTTTTAATTTTGATGAAGTCTAATTTATCATTATTTATGTGTATTATGTAAGAAATCTGTACCTAACCCAAGGTAACAAAGATTTTCCTCCTGCGCTTTCCTCTATAAATTGCATAGTTTTACCTTTAGTTGTGTAATCTATTTTGAGTAAATTTTTGTATGTTATGAGGCGTGAATGAAAGCTTACTTTTTAGCATATAGATTTCTTTGTTCAGTACCATTTGGTGAACACAGTTCTTCTCAACTAAATCACCTTTGCACCCTTGTCAAAAATTCTTTGCTGTTACGTGTGTGGATGTATTTCTGCGTTCTCTATTCTGTTCCACTTTTTTTGCCTATCATTATGTCAGTTCCACACTGTCTTGATTACTGTAGGTCTATAAGCAGTTTTGAAATCGGGTAATTTTAGTCCTTCAACTTGGTTCTTTCTCAAAATTTTGATCTACTTTCACCCTTTGCATAGTCATAATAATTTAAAAACCCATTTTTCAATTTTTGTCTCCCCAAATCCCAACAAAACAAAAGAAAACAAAGGATCTTTCTGGTATCTTGATTGGGATAGAACTGAATGTATAGACCAATCTAGGACACTTGACATCTGACAACAATGAGTCTTTGGACCTTTGTTGCATTACATTTCTCCGTTCACTTAGTCTTCTTGAACTTCTCTCAGCTATGTTTAGTAGTTTTCAAAGTACAGGCCATAGGCATCTTTTGTCAGTTATATCCCCATGTATTAAATATGTTTGATGTTATTATAAATGGCATTTTTAAATTAGAATTTGAGATTGTTCACTGCTAGTATATAGAAATACAATAGATTTTTTAAATTGATCTTATATTAGGCACCCCTGCCAAAAGCACCCATTCATCTTATAGTTTTTTTGTAGATTCCTTTATCAGTTTTTGCTTCATGTATTTTAAAGCTCTGTTACTATGTGCACAAACACGTAGGGTTATTATGTCCTCTGGGTCAATAGACTTTTTATCATTGTGAAATAACCTTCTTTATTCACGGTAATACCTGTTGCTCTGAGACCTCATATTTCTGATACCAATATACCTAACCCTAATTCAGCACTGTGCATTTTAATACTGTCTCCAATTATTACACCTAACAGCTCTAATTTTTCACTTCCCACATTGTAGTTTTCATCTCTAGAAATTCCATTTGGGTCTCTTATATCTTCCATGTATTTACTTAACGTTTTAAACATATGAAATATAACCATAGTAACTGTTTAATTTCCCCCTTGGCTAATTCTATTGTCTTGTCAGTTCTTGGTTAGTTTCAATTGATTAACTAGTCTCCTCATGATGGATTATAATTTCCTGCTCCTCTGCATGCATCATAATATTTCATTGGATACCAGACATTGTGAGTTTCCAGACCTTGTTGAGTGCTGGATTTTTTTCATATTATTACACATATTCTTGGCTTTTGTTGTAGTGTGCAGTATATTGACTTTCAAGAGGTTTGACCATCTCAGGTCTCACGTTTGAGATTTTTTAGGGGAGTATTGGAGCAGTGCTCAGTCTAAGGCTAACTATTTTTTACAACTAAAGAAAGACCTTTGTGTACTCTACTCAGCTCCCTATTAATTATGAAATTCTCCAGCCTGGCAGGTCGAAGCTGGTACTATTTCTGGCCCTGTGTGAGTGCCAGGAACCGTTACTTCAAATCCTTTCAGGAACTTCTTTTCGGGGCCTCGAGTGGTTTGCTCACTTGAATGCACTGACGAGGACTCCTCTGAATACTTAGTAGACACCTGCAGCTCTTCCGAGTTCTCTCTCTCTCTACAGACCTCTCCTATCTGATATTCTGTCCAGCAAACTCTAGAAACCTTCTTCCCCTGACCTGTCAGCATTTTCTCCTCAATCCAGGGCTGTATACTGGGCTCTACCCGGTTTCTCTTCCCTGCACCGAAACACTCTCAAAGCTCTAACGTAAAGTAATTACATGGGTTGCCTTGTTTATTTGTTCTCTCTCAGGGATCACTGTGCTGATGGCCACTGCATTGAAAACAATTGCTTCATATATATTATACATGCTTGTATGTTTGTTTTAGGCCAAACGCTAAATTCAGTCCCTGTTATTACTATATCTTGGTCAAAAATCTAACTTCCTCCTGTTTCTTTAAAATTGGAAATATGGTTACTCTAGATATGTTGGAGTAAAAAGAAAGTTATTAAATAGGAAGACAAACCTGAGGAAGGTGACATTTTGGAGAACCCAAGGGCATTATGAAGACACAGGAAGTAGAGGATATAACCCATTACGAATGGTTCCAAATCAACCGAACACAAAGCATTTTTTTTTAATCACTCTATTCCATACTAGCGGCATCACATGGTCACAGTACCTGTTATATAAGGCTGACCTGCCTTAAAATGCATGAATCAACCTTTATTTAGAATTAATTTTTGATCCTTTGACATTTTATGAATTCTTAGCCTCAAAATGTCAAAGGCTTCAAAAATTTAATTGAAATGATGCCATTCCTTCTCATGGTCAAATTCTGCACTATGCCTTTTGATAGTGACTATGATTATTACACCTAACTATTTTGACTCTCATTAGCTCTCTTCTATTTCTTATAATGTGTAAAGTGAGGAGACTAAAAAGTAGTTATGCATTGATTAAATGTATTACAATGTCATATCTAAACAAATATTGACCTGTAACACCTAAATTTTGTATCAATCAAATGATTTTAGAATGGCTCTCAGGAAAAAAAATATATGGGTACAGAAAAAAAAATATGTCCAATTTTTTGCCCTTTCTTTTCTGTTCTCATTATTTCCTTCTACTCAGTTTTGTTCTAAACGTTGCCCTGTGTAGCTTGAGTAAACAAAAAAAACCCAAGAAAGAGGTTTCTGGGATTCAGCACTGTGCCAAGTACTGTGCCAGGCAGGTGGAAGAGGCAGTGGGGTCTCAGTGAGCTGGGGCATTGAAGCCTGTCAAGAATTCAGATGACTGAAAATAATGTGTGCTCTGACTACCTAATGCAGGGACGTCAGTTGGTGACTTGAGAATAAATTTCTGAGAACCATGAACCTGAATCCTCAAACTTGTATGGCAGAAAGTTAAGGATATACCATGCACCACAGAAATTAAAGAATCTAGGGCACTGATAGATTCTTTTCCTAGTCTGGTCTGAGCTTAATTATGTGGGTGCATTCTGCTGGTGGGGCACCTGAGGATGGGTTCAGCTGTGATAGGTAGAATTGCTGGGCCAATATCCCCGTGTGCTCTTCCATCCAGGACTCCATCAAAGAAGCATTGCCAGAGGGCAAACTCCAGGCTCTCATTGCGCCTCTGCTAGCATCATGTTTGCTGATACCCCATTGGTCAGAAGTCATACAGCCAAAATGGGAGGGGAATATTTAAGTGTCTGGATACTGGGAGGCTTGATTCATTGGGGGACATTATTGTAAAAATCTATCCTAGTCTTTCCTTTGACTCCATGTATTCACATCTCTCACACATGCAAAAGAAACTCATTTCCTCACAAGACCCCTAAAATCTCATGTGATCATTGCATGAGGTTCAAAGTCCAGGACCTAGTAATCTGCATGTGGTCCTGGTGTAAATGAGGCTTCATAGGTAAAGTTTCTCAAATTCAGCTCTTTGGGAGGGGCTCCTTTTCAGCCGTAGACCTGTGAACTAAAAAGTTATGTTCATCCCATACAACCACCATACATTGGTGAGATAGTCCAGACAGTTTTTTCTAGACATTCTAGCTCAGTACAGTATTTTATCATAGTTCTTATCACTACCCAACTATGAGAAGGAGAAAGAAAAGATGGATAAAGAAATAATGCATATGCAGTATATATATTCTCTCTCACCCATGTTATCAGTTTAATAATTCAGGACAGGAAAGCTTCCATAGGATTTCCCAATTCACAGCTGCTCTAAAACACCCCAAGCATGTGCCAGATTTGCTGCACAGCCTCTTGTCTCCACTATGTATAACTTAAATAAAGATTTTAGTTGGTAAGGGAGTGAAGTAAGTATGTTATCAGCCAGCTACCGATAGTTTTCAAATAGCCACTCTCTGCTTATTAAAAGATGATGAGGCAAATCAGTATCTTGTGGGAGCCAAATTTGGTAGGAAAGTAAATTCATTCTCTCCTTTACTCACATGGAAGCAACGAAGTCTCCTGCATTCACACGAGAAGTGAGACTTTTTTTAGCAGAAAGAAGATATTCAAGCTCAATGCTTTAAATCAAAATAAATGAGCTTCAAAAAACAAACAAAAGCCCCTTGAAATCTGGTACAGCCAAAAAAGGCACTGCATTTAAGCCCCCAAATCTATCCCAGATATGTTACTTACTACTTTTGTGACCTTTGGCAAAATATTTAAATACTTTAAGCCTCAAGCTGTACACATTTAAAACAGAGAAAGAGACGCATGCAAACCCTACCTCCATTACTATTTTGTTAGGAGGATGCAATGAAATAATGAACATGAGAGCACTTTGTAAAGCCCTGAGCACTGTGCTGATGTAAGACATTATTTTTATACCGATACCTATTATGAGAAAAAATAGACTAATTCAAGACCATGCCACATGGTTATGAAAAACACTGGACTTTACAATATTCAGTTATTTTTAAGGGTCCCTATTGCCATAGGCATGAACATTTAATTAGTCACTGGAAGAAAAAAAAATCCCAAGAGCTTCGCCTAAGCAAAGCTGATAAACAGAACCATGCCATGTTTCCTTCTTAATCTTCCTCCAGCATCTTTCCACCCTTCCTGGCTGCCTACTTTGCATACTTAGAGTTTTAGGCCATTGAGAATACGCACATATTTTTGAATGGCAATGATGCAACAGAATAAGATGCCATTATCATGGTGGGTAAAAATCTAGCTTCAGGGCCAGTCTCGGCAGTCGGCTGTGCAGCTCACCCAGGAAAGCTCGATTTGCTCTGGGACGGAAAAGGCATGCTGAACGCGCACGTGAGCAAAGAACATTCTCTCCCCTAGGACTTCATCACTTCTGCTGATGCATCTCGCTGCTTTTATCATTCAGACAGACTCGAAACCAGGAGAAAATAGGAAGTCATTGGTACAAGGATTGGCCAGTCAGCGGTACATAAAGCTTACCATAAAAGAGAGATAATTTTGTAGCTGTTCCATATTATTGCTAATGTAGGTATAAAACAGAGACACAAATTTTCTCGCTTACTTAGCAATGTCCTATTTTTCCTTAGCTATTCTTAAAGACTGAATAAGGACACCTTTTTACATCATTCTCCTTCCCGATGCTAAAAATAATGGGCAAAAGTAATGTGGTAGTGATACTATAAAAATAGCAAATAGCTACCATTTATTGAGCGTCTACTCTGAACCAAGCAGTTTATACATGTTGTCTTATTACATTATTACTCTTTGGGAGCATTCCAGGTAGATATCACAATTCTCACTTATAGATAAAGAAACCAAGTCTCAGGAAGGCTAATGACTGTGATTAGGTAACACGACTAGTAAGTGGCACAGTGGCAAAAAGGTACCTGTAATAGAATGATTCTCTCCATTTGTTAGTAAAATCTGTTAATCAGATAGCAGCTCATCTGGGAAATGGAAGCATTGCTTTTAAAGATTTTCTTGATAACTGAAAAAAAGATCAGAAAATTAGTTGTTATAACCATTGAGAATGTCTTCTCATAGTGTCCACTTTTTTGCCTTTTTATGTAGAAGATGCAGCCAGTTTTAAATCTTTTGAAATAAAAACAGAGACTGAGAGAAAGGGAAGATGGGAAGGAAAGAGGGAAGGGAAAAAAGAAACCTAAATATAATTGACTTTTTCTATTATTCCAGAGCATCAAATCATTATTTTATATTTGATGTCTATTTGTAATTGAGTAAGATGCATAACATTGAGGTGATTCTATTGTGAAACATTGTTTTGTTAGTAAGGACTCTTTCAGTTGCAAGATAAATAAAATTCAAACCAGCTTGTGTGTGTGTGTGTGTGTGTGTGTGTGTGTG
>NW_017731763.1:1198135-1214358 GCF_001890085.2 Hipposideros armiger | reverse complement strand
GAGAGAGAGAGAGAGAGAGAGAGAGAGAGAGAGAGAGAGTACATTTACCTGGCTCATGTAATTGGGAAGTCTAAGAAAGGAATGATGTTAGTTTTTTGGCCACAGCCAGATCTGGAAGTTCAAATGATAACATTTTCTCTCTCTCTTAATTTTACTTTCCTCAATGATGACTTAATTGTTAGACAGGTCCCTGTCATGTATCAGGGAAGATGACCACTTATACTCCAACCTTATACCCTCCTTATAAGCAGCAGTTCAGAAAAAAAGCCACATCCCTCATTCCAGTGTCCATTTCAGTCCACCAAATGAATGTGATCTTTTACTTCAGTTATATGGCCACAATTGGACTGATCTCTCTGTCTAGGAAGAGAGAACACTCTGATTAACCAGCTCATGTCATCAGTCCACCCCATGTGGGAAAAGAGCACAACATGGTTGGCATAGTTATGCTCTTCTCCTAAAGAAGGGATAGAGGGCAGGAAAAAAGAAGTAGCTGAAATGTACTGCAATTACCTAAATATTTTCACCACTTCCTAATAGTTTTTCATGACATTTACCTCTTTTCTCCTCAAAGCAGATAGATATAGGAAAAAGAAAACCATATTGAAGAATAACTTCTGCTAGTTATGTTGAGATTAGACAAAGTTCTGATGGCCCCTTCCTTTGCAGCTTCCCAGAGCGAGTCAGTGGTATCTTTAGTCCTATTAACAGAGGAGAGAAACTCCTTTTCTTCCCTTGCCCTTATTTCTTAGCTTGGATGAGTCACTAGCTGATTGGGAAGACAACCACTTTCTTGTAGCTTAGAGCCTCGAGGTACCCCTAGTATCTTCATAGGCTCAAAAGGTACAAAGAAAAAAAATGACCCTGGAAACAAAGCAGTAGTCAATATGCATAATAACTATATTTACCAAATCAAAAACCGGGACAAAAGGTTTGACAGGGATTTAATATCTTCCTAGATGTCAGGAAACTTTAGTTTTCCAAATACAATATTGGAAACCTGGTACATTTCAATGATCAATGGGCACTAAGATATTGGCACTTTATAGGGTGCCATGAAATGTGTCCCCCTTCTCAAAAACCCAGGATTTAAGATCACTCTCAACAGAAAACAGGGATATACAAAGTGACTTTAAAGATACCAGCTCCGGGTATGTGAGTATTGGCTATTACATACTAAAAGATTCTTCTCTATTTAAAAAAAGAATATGTCAGAAGAGAAGTGATCACCTATGGGAGCAAAATTAAAAAGGAAGACTTTAGCATTATTCATCCAAGAAGTTTCTGGGTAAGGGCTATCCTTAAACAGATAATCTGATTTTTGGATTATCAACTGGTAAGAGAATATTCATACAGTGGAGAGATCATGGGTTTCAACCATTCATTACACAAATATTTATCACCTGCTGTGTGCCCAATACTTTTTCTAGACACTGAGAATGTGTCTGTAAACAAAACACCCAAAGATCCCTGCCCGATGTAACAGACAATAGACATTAAACATAAGTAAGCAAATCACATAGTATGTTAGAAATGAAATAAGTGCTACAAAAAGGAAAACATAAAACTAGATATAAGGAATTGGGAGGGATTTAAATGAAGGGTGGAGTGCAGTTTCAATTTAAATGGTCAGGGGGCCCTCACTGAGCAGTGGTATTTGAGCAATGACCTGAATGTGGTAAGGGAGTCAGCAAGTGGATATCTAGGCCAGAACATTCCATGCAGAGGGAACACCTAGTGCCACTGCCCAAAGATAGGAGCATTCCTGGCACATTTGAGGAATTTCAGGGAAGCCATGATGGCAAAAGATAAAGTGAAGAAAGCAAAGGAAAACAAGATAAAGGCAAAGGGAGATCACCATAGGCCAGGGTAAGGACCAATGGAGCCATTCAAGTGTGAGATGATGGGGCAGGGTCTGGGGTAGTAGTACTGAAGGTGGTAAGAAGTCATATTTTCGATCTATTTTGAAGGTAGAAAAAACAAAACTTCTTGAAAAAACGGGTGTGGAGTGTGAGAGAGAGCTGTCAGGCTTTTGGCCTGAACAACTGAATTCAAATCCTGGCTCCACCCCTTACTAGCCATGTCACCATGTCACCTTTTTAACACGTCACCTAAGTTACTGTGCCTCTCAGCTTCTTCCTCTGTGAAATGGGCCTCAAATGGTACTTACCATGCAGGATGTCTGTGAGACTGTTATGTGAGGTGCTGCTTGCCAAGCACCTGGCACATGGTAGACACCAAAGGAGCGACTTCCCTTTTGTGATTCTCTGCTCATCAGGCCAACTGCAGACTATGATTTAGTCTCTTATCATGTTTCCTCCCAGAGGAAGTACAGGGGTTTGGTAATCTAGTCCATTGGGCAGTTATAAGTTTCATTATAAATAAACACAGTGTCAATCCAGTTTTAGGCTTGATTCTCTCTGAACCATTATCCTGTCAGTACAACCCTGAGAGAGCAATCGGTTCTTAGTGGTCTGAGGAACTGAGCCAGTGGGACCCACACCTGTTCTGTAGAGTCTCCCCCCAAAAGTCTGGTACCTTCCAAAGCCTGTTGAGTGAACAGTCAGTTTCTCTTGGACACATCCTGACTTTACCTAGTGGTTTTTCCTTAATCAGATTACAGTAAACATCTAAAATTGGGACTCACCTAGACATCTTGAGGAATTTACAAGCTGTATAACTTTAATTTCAGTAAAGTAGATTTAGAACACTGTGCTCTGTTGTGTAAAAATCTGAGAAAATTTTATTTTCTTCAGGGACATTTGTTATATTAAAAAAGAACATTTTGGATTATGGTTGTATTAAAATCATAAGAACTCCTCCCATGAAGAGGCATTTTATTAGACATTCTGCATTGCGCAATTTTATTAGACATTCTGCATTGCACAATCTCACTTAGCCCTCACCACTGGGAGCTTAGCTGGCAGGTGAGTAACCTGAAGGGTCTAGACGCCAGTACTCACACGTGGTTCATAAACAGCAAGACACTGGTGAACCCAGGTTTCTCTACTGCCTTAGTCCATGTTTTCGTGGCTGTTTCCCTTTGGTTTTTTGGGTTTTCTTGGTGCAGAGGAAGGGAGGGAGGTGAGGGGAGGGAAACGGAGGGGTGGGGAGGACAGGCGGTTGTTTCCATTTGTTTTACTTCGCTTTGACTATTTTTTACTATCACACAAATGATGGACCTTGTTTACTTTTAACTTTTTTGTTTTATTTTTTTTTAACTTTGTTTATTGATCCATTCTTCACCCTCACCTGAATTTTGGGTACTAGGAATAAGAAAGATACCAGAAGTAACCACAATTCCTGAAATATATTGTGCAGAGCCCTGGGATTTACAAATAGCTTCCCTAAACATGGTATCTTGGTAAATAAAGTGTAATAGTAAAGAAAATATTTTTAATTGTGTTTTATCTAGTAGTTTCCAAAATTGTTTGACCACAGAGACCTTTTATTGTAAAATAACTATTAACACTCTGAGACTACTACTGAGAGGCAAACTTTGGGAATGAGGCTGTGGAGATAAGCAGCAAGAAAGTTACTGGCCTGCTTTCTTAGAGGGCTCAGGAAAGAGAAGTTAAAGGTTTTCCCATGAAAATAAGGTTATTGAAAGAGTGAGGAAACAGAAAGAATATCCTTGTTATTTGATTCAAGCTGCTGAAAATCTCTGCAACCTAAGGCAGAAAAATAATGATGCTGTGTTTATTGAGATGACAGAGCAAGCATTAAATTTAGAATTTGAATTGAAAAGCTGCTCATGCAGAATACAGGGCAGCTTCAGGAATATGCCTTGAAATCCTGACACACAGATCCATCCTGCAGTGCGGTCACAGGGCCCTGGGGAGGCCTCAGCTTTGCCTCTTTGCCTCTCACCCCAGGCCAACCTATAGGTTTTCCCCAGCTCCATAAGAACCGGGGTTCATGTCTAAGAAGCAAACTAACACATGAAAAGGTAGCAAGCCCCCCACATTGTTGCACATGTTCAGGAAAAGTTTGAAATGATTTATTTAATAAAAAGGAAGTCACTTTCCTACACTGCCTCTCACCAACCCCAGCCAACAATGGCAGGAATTGGGACAGTGGGTAGAGCAGGGTCACTTCCTGTGACCCCATCCCCTAGTTCCATCCCAGAGCTGAGGTCTTGCTGTGAACATCAGACAGACAGATGACAGGGAACCCTACTTCACTTCTGGAGGTCCTTGTCCCCCAGTGCTGGAATTAAATTATTGAATAGAATTAATAATTTTATTAACAGTGATTAAAGTAGTTAATATCGAGAAGGATTTTTTGTACTTTGAAAGGAACACCCATTATCATTTTCATTTTATTTAATGTCCAAAATATTAAACATATCTAATTAACAAAACTAGAAAATTAAATTTTCTAAACAGTTAAACATTGATTAAAGTCTTAATTAAAACCTCTTAAAAGATATAAACGATAATTGTAAATTTACTAAAACTAATTCTTTTGACTTTTTAAATATTAGTAGCTCCAATCAACTATTTAAATAACTTCTAAAACAACAAAATATATACAAATACAAAGAGTTTAAAATGTGTTTCTACACTTACATCTATTTTGTAAAAATTAAAACCCTGGTATTTCTTCGTTATTTTATATTTTTCTCATTATTTGTTCTCATTGTTTATATACTTTCTTTTGTTATAACATTTTTTTAAAAAAACCTAACTTGCTTCTCCCCTCCCCCAATTAACATCTCAGATTAGTTGAGGTTCTAGGATTTGGGTAGGGACCAACAGATCGATTTTTGGCGAGGGTAAAGAATTAGGTTGCTTCTCTCAAAATAAGTTATACATGAACTAGTAATCATCTGCCTGAGCTTTTAGTTAGTTTGTTTTGCTTCTTATAGTTATACTTCACTTTCTTCAGTCACCAGACTTTTTAATTACATTCCTAAAAACCTAGGAGTTTTGCAACTTGGCAACTCACTCTCTCTTAAGGTATATTTTTTAACTCTTGCATGGCCACTACAACTCAACTTATCATAACTCTCTAATTATATATATATATATATATATATATATATATATATATAATACATATATATAGGCATTTTTAGAAACTCACATGTGCTTAGTTATAACATATTAGAGGCACCATTGAGTTTTCATGTCCTAAAATATAAGGCACAGAGCTTGCCCCATTATTGATTTTTGTGTTTTATTGGTTACCAATTCATTAACTCAACATCTCCAAGGTTTATTCTTTTCTACTAGATTATTATGTGATCCACCCCCTTCTGATACCTGAAAAACCCCATTATACCGGTGGTTCCCATGCTCTCACCAGCATCAGAAGTCCTTATTCAATGCCTACATCTCCCAAGTCTGTATGGCTCACTCACTTCCTACTTATATAGAATCAAGGGATCAAAGGGTATATCTATACTTTAAAATATAAATTTAATAACAAAACCTATACATCCCATATAAATATTCCTCTCCTCATTAAAATCAATAAAACAAACACACACCATTTTATTTTCCTTTCTTTTCTGTTAGAGTTATTGTGCCCTGTATATTAACATTTCTTGAACTTTCAATGGTTTTTTTAAAAAAAACTTGTATTTCCATTAATTCTGCTCAAATTTCACAACTTGGCCAAAAGGAGTTTTATTAAATTGCCCCTTAATTCATTAGCACTACCCCAACACCCTTGAAAAAATCCCTTGCTTTCCAGCAATAACAAGGTATTCTTTGCTCATTTTGAGTTTTCTACTGCCCTGATATTGAATCAGCTGCTCCCCTGGGGACCCTGCTGTTTCTCTGTGGAGACAAGTCTAAGAAACCAAATCTGAATCTGTGCACAAACTGTAGGACTGAGAGTGCCAGCGCTGCAAATGCACGGCTGCTCCTTTTAGCTCCTTTTCGCACGGAACTGGAAAAGATGTTCTTCTCTATTGTAAGAACAGAAGTTGACTTTGGTTTCCCCAATAAGACACATAAATGGTTGCTCCCTTATATTTCTTAAAGACTGACTTCAAGCCCAATTGATACACCCCATATTCTTAACCCCCTGAGTAGTAAGGGGGCTTCTGCCTGAGCCAGGCTCACGTGTTGTCTTTCGTGACTGGAGTTGCTGGGGTCCCACAGTGCTAAGACCCATCCCTTGCCATCTAACTGCTTGCTATCTATACCACATCAACTGTTCAAAGTTAAGTCTGACGTTTGCACTCATTGTATTGTTTCTTTTACCTGCTGAGCAATGAGAATGTCCTGATGGAAAAGTCAAGAATTGTCAGGCATTTTGCTTTTAGCAAAATTTTATTTCTGGCAGGTAATTACATTTGCATATCTCTTTTTCCTCTGTCAATGCAATTTCCTTATCAGTGAAATGTCCTCTGAAGATTTAGACCCTTCCCAAGTGGCAAGGCTTTAGAGAGCTACACTAAGAGCTCCTCTTGTCTACTCCCCCTGGTTCCTTGAGCAACATTTGTGAAGGATCCCTGCTAGTCAACAAGGACAGGAATGCGGATCCACAGGCAAGCCACTTAGGAAATGTGTGTCCTAAAAGGCAGCAGTTCATCTCCTCTGAGTACTTCCCCAGGGGACCTCATTCCCTGAATAGAGCACATTTTCCTGCCATATTAAGAAGCACTTAGTTCTTCGGCAAATCTTAGCCGGTTGGCATTTCCCTGCCTAAGTAACTAGGGTAAGCCTGTCTCCTTCTCTGGGGTTTCCTTTGTTGTTCAGGGCCAGCAAAGTGTCTCTTGGAACAAATAGACTGGAAATATTAATATTATTCACTATTATTGTCATTAGCTTATCGAGTATATATCACAAATTGAGCACTGTGGTTACACATCGTCTCAATCCTAACGACAACCACTTACAATGGTATCACTTTTATTCCATTTTTCAAACGAAAAAACACAAACGTACAGAGTTGAATTACATAACCCAGCTTGGAGGTGACAGTACAGGAATTAGAACTCATGGTTCTACCCCCAAATCTGTATTCTTACCCACTAGCTCTGCTTCCTTGTTCCTTTTCATCTTTGCTCATGCTCAACTTCACATGTAGAAAACGTGCCCCCAAAACAGATTTTGTATTCCATTAGCTTAATCACTGCACACTTCAATTTAGATATCATCCTAGCAACAGCCACCATTCCTTTTTAAAAAATTTTAATTGACAGTAACCCAGAAACCACTTGCTGTTTCCAAACTATGCCCATTAAGTTTATGTAACATCAAACAGCCAACTTCTATTGTTCACCTGCAGCTTCCCTTCTGGCCTCTTACCAGTGAAATCAATTACAGCCTCGTGTTCTCGCCTTTCGCTTGTTGTCAAATCCTTTCTCAAACAACACATTTAGGCTAACTGTGTGAATTCCATTCCCCTGAGTTACTGAATTTGAACGTTTTCTGAGCTCTGTCACCACCTGGCTATCAACACACACACACAATCTCCCTAAAATTATATCTTGGCCTAATTTTGGATGAACCCTTTTGAGCTCCTTTCGGGGTATTTCTTTTTCTCTCAGCTACAATATTCCCTTTCACCAGCAACTTCACTTTCAAATGTGGCACCAATACTAATTTATCCAGAGTATGTGAACAGAAAAGTACTGACATTGAAACTTACTAGTATGTAAATCAACTTGGAATACAGATATGTGTTATGTACAAAAAGTAGGAAGGAAAAATCAGGGTCTAGCAGAAACCAACAAATGTAATATATAACTTGAATTCTCTTGGACCATGTCGCTCCAAAGAATTTTGAAATGGTTTCTGAATAGATGTTCAATGGATTTTCATAATAGTTACCATTAAGAATCATTTGTATCTTAACTGTTTCTCCATCTTATTCCCTAATATATTCTTTAAATTCTCATATATAACATCAGTATTGACTGCCATGATTATGAATATTGAAAAGTAATGAAATATCAAAGAATGTCTCCTAAGTAGTATAATGGAATTTTAATGGTACTTTTAACACATTCCCAGCATGTAATAAGAGATTTCTAAATAGAAAAGAGACCTAAAGATCACCTAAAACAATCCCTTCATTTTTCACATTAGAAATTTAGTTATTTGTTTATAGGAAATAATGAAAATAACTTTTAGTTAACAAGGATATATTTAATTAATAATAGTAGTTCTGGAATCCCTGAGCAAATTGGGGAGCAAATTTAAAATTCCTAAGCTGAGAGATACTGGAAAAATATCAAAATGCCAGGATCCATTGCATTTCTGAAACAATACTGGCTCCATCTGGTGGCCAAAGTAATCATTCCTAGTTAATAGCATCTGTGTTTACGATTAATGAACTACACGTTCTAGAATTGGCAATGTCCAACTGGACCAAATATTTGAAGATTTTAAAATGTAAATGTAGTCTCAAAAATGTAACCATTTCTACCTGTTATTAGTCTCTTCCAAAGAGTATGTAATTAAATGGGTGTTTAAACTAGAATTGAAAAGGGCAAAAATCCAAAATAGAAAAATTAAGATATTTTCTCAGCTATCTTCCAAGAAAAATTGTGTTCACCTAAAAATATATTGATATATTTATTGTTTAAAAACAGCAACAAACTCCATTACTGTTTTTAATCAAGGCAATATAATTAGTACCAATTTATTGTTTAAAATACATTGCCAATTAAAATGTAAAACACACATAAATTATGTAGTAATTCTAAAAATTCATGGGACTGGTACTTTATTATCATTTTTTCTTGTTCTTTGGGCTAAGAAACTAAAGCATAATTAATATTGGGTTGTCAGAAAATTCATGACGTATTTTTCTGTGTTTTTCATTGAAAAAATGTGTCATGACTTTTCCAACAACCCAATAGATTATTCTATTAACATAGAGAGGGAAAACCCATTTTGTGTTTATTTAGTGCAGGATTTCTGACCTCGCATTCTGAGAAAACTTTGAAATTTCAAGCTAAACATTTTTGTGTTTGTGCATATTCCAGAACAAGAAGCTTCAACTTTCTTCAGATTCACAAAGGAATTTCTGGCACCTTAATTGTTTATGAAACCCTGAGTATACAAGTAGGTTCAGTTTGTGAAAAATTTTCAAGTTGTGTACCTAAGATATGCTTATATGGTATAATTTTTTTAAAAAACATGTTTTAGAAGTTTAAGAATCATTGTTTTTGGGTTCCCAATCTTAAATATTTAATAATAAATCCTCACCATGTTCTGAGGTAAATATAGGGTAAAAGTTATTGAAACCTTTTGAGAATCAATTTCTCTGATAGTAAAGTATGAACAACTTCCCTTGGTTTGTTGACAAACCTACTACAAAAAAAAAAAATGTCTGAAACTCGATCCCTGCTTTTGAAATCCACCTGTGCTGCTGCTTCTCACTAATTCTTTCTCCACAGTGATGTTTAGAATCATTGATGCACTGCCTGAGGAAAAAAATCACGCGTTTATTCTCACCATTCTACAAGAAGAAAAGAAACTTGGGAAAATAAAGAAAATGAAAAATATGAACACTTTAGATAATATAGCACCAAAGTCAAACTATGGCTTTGCAGTGCTGGTTGTCTAATCCTATCGTCTCAGCTCCAGAATCACCGTGTTCTCCTGATCTGCGAAAATTAATCTGGGCCCTTTCAATATTTTTTCTCTGCCAGCTGACCCTGAAGCTTTGTGAGTAGAGGATGCTGGAGAGACATTTCAGGAGAAAAAGTTTTGCTTCCATGCTTGCTCAGAGGTTCTTGCTGTGTTGGAGGCTTCTCAGCCCCAGGTTCCTACCATGTCCAGCTTCGGCAGTTCCCAGCATCAGCAGCACTCAGCCCCCAGCAGCTTCCTCCAGCAAACCTCCCCTCCCTCTCAGTGATTTTGTAACAGAGTGCCTCAACACCTGTAGTCCTGGTGACAGCTCCACTGACCAACTCCGGCAGTGGCACCTGGCAGCCAGCTGCCTCCCTCAGGGTCTCCTGTGTGGTTTTGCCATTGCAGTGACTCCTATAATATAGCTCCTTATGAACAGTTCTCCCTGGTTCTCTAGAAGAAGGTGGGTTGCCAGCAAGTCCTGCCCACATGACACCGCAGGGACTTTGCCACTATTCCTGAGCCAGGGCAGCGAGCCCTCCCAGCAAGGTCTGGGTCTGAGCCCGGGGTCTCTTCTTTGGGTGTTTTATCTCAGCTCCACGGGCACTAACGTATCCTTATGCTGCTAGTCCTGTATTCTTTAGAGTTCTTTCTAATTCTTCCTACCCAATTAGCTTGCACTCTCAGCTGCTGTCATAATAATTCTTTATATCAAACTTCCACTGTACATCATGCTGTGTGGGCGCTCTCTCTCTTCATTGGACCCAGACTGTTACAGCCTTTTACTCTTCACTCGGCTAAGATGTATAAAGAAATCTGTTAATATGTGAAAAGAATAATAACTAGATTGCATTAATTCTATGGAACAGTTAGTCTGGTTACATAGAACTGTGTGGCTAGCTAACTTCTTTTTGCAAGGGTTTAAAATACATGAAGAGTGGAGACTAACCCTTAATTGACAGGATTTATGAGAACATTACCAATGTTTGTATGTATAATTCACACAAAGTTGTAAATCATATATTTGTACAATGGAACTATCATTGTACAAAGATGTAAAGACCACAAGTACAGAACATTTTAAGAATTCTTATTTAACCAGTCAAATATGGTTCTTTTCCCTTAAGGGTCCAGAGACATCTCAGCAATAAAGAGTGTGAGTAGTATTGGGGATAGCTAAGTTAGATTATTTTGGTGGTCATTTTCCACTGGTAAACTATTCCTCTCACTGTCTCCCCCCTGTTATTTGTGTGAATCTGACCTAATCCCAAACTTCCACCCTTCTTCACCCCTTCTAAGTCCCACTCTAGGGGTGGGAATAGGACACAAGCCCAGCTGATCAGCAATTCTGTCTTCTGAACATGATGATTGGTTTGAAATGGGCAAGAGACACAAATCTGTCTAATGAGCATGAGTCTAAGAACTTTACTGGGAATTTTTTGGAAAGAGAAGTTGTCTTTCTGCTGGGTTTGCTGGACTGCTGGGATGTAAGAATAGATCTTTGCCCCTGCATGGGAGAAACCTATCTGATAAAGAGGGAAAGCAGGACCAAAAGAGCAAAAAGAGACGTTGCTGATAACATAATTTAAAGAGCTAGACCTGGCCTCTGGCCACAGATATCTGAACTTTTCAGAAACTTGAGACAATAAATACCCAATAAAAGTCCATTGGAGTTCAGTTCTGTAACGTGTGGTCAATATGGTCCTCACAGCTGCAGTAACAGCCAGCGATTTGTCTCATTGAGGCCCACAGGTCATAGACAGATAGTTCATAATTTCCTAGGTCAAAGCCCAGGAGTGAAGTTTAATCGGGTATGTATTAGGCACTTACTGTGTACACAGCACTTTGTACTAGAGAATGAACATTAGATTGATCAAATCTGAAAAGTGTTTCAGGAATGGTTGATGTCATTACCAGAGCAGATACTTCTACCCTTTAAAGTTCAGAAGCAGTTAAGCTGCTCTGGGTCAGACAATCTTAGAATATTTGGAAAAAAACACTTGGTCAAATGGCTATACATACTCTTTTATGCTGCATTTTTTTTTTTTTGCAATCTCTGACCTATTGTTTCTCACTCTTTTTGCCTGTTGATGATGGCAGAAATATTGAGATAGAAATAAACTACAAAAACCCAGCTCTGATTTCAGACAGATTAAAAACTTAAGAGTGTAGCCGATTACAGACCTAAGTCCCATGCTCTTCTCTGTCTCCCTAATGGCAACATTAGCATGCTCCCCACACTGACATTTCTCATGTCACCTAATATGATTGATGAAGGGATAGATACATTTTAAAATTTCACCACTGTCTTTCTTTTTATTATATATATATTTTTTTATTTTCTAGACTGCTTGTCACATGCCCCGGATCCATGAGAGGTTTGTATAAAACATAAAAGCAAATTTTAAGAGAAATACAATGTGTGACACAGTGACAAAAGCCAGAAGATTGTGCGTTCCAAGGGACATGCCACTCTTCCTTCAGGTCTCGGCTTTGTTTTCTTCAGCTGGGAGAGTGACAGGCTCAACAGCCTGGTGTTTGTCACTGTGTGTCACAACCACGATATTTAAACATAGGCCGCTTTGTAGTTATTTTCCTCCATCCAGTCTTTTTGGAAATGTGCCAAATAGACCTTTACTCAAATAAATACAAAAGGTCAAGTTTTCTCCCCTGCCTTCTTATTTAGAGCAAAATATTTTTTCTTTATTTTATTTATGGAAGAGTTAAGTTTATTATTTTTACATGCCATACTATGTTGCTTAGTTACAATCCATTACTAATGTCAGTTTTTATAGTCTAATCTGTTTTCAGATTTGAAATTTTCTTCTAAATAAATGCCTTCTTCTGTCAAACTTAATTTTTCTTTATTTTAGTACTTAAAATTCAAAATTCAATGCCAATCTTTTTCAAAACTCTGTAATTCTTTTTCTTAGTTTGTTTTGCTATAAATGTTTTTGGAGAAGGAAATGTGCTTAACATAGCAGTTATAAAGCAATCTTGGATTAAATTCATGCTATTTATTACATAATCTCATCTTCTGTATGTATCATTTTAAATATATTTATCAAAGGATGGATTCATATAAAATTATTCTACAATACTAATTTGTGTTATAATATACTGTATGTTATCAGTAAATTGTCAGGTATAAGAATTACAGTTTCTAAATGATTTAATAATAAAACAACGTATTTTGGGTACTGTTTATTGGCACTTTGTCCTAGACGTTGACATTTACTATTTTTCTTGAAAGGAACATTAGATATTACAAAAGTAGAACCTGTTTTCTAAATAATCTAGAATAAAATAACAATATTTATCACTCAAAAGTGAACAGAATAAATCTAACCTGTTCCCATTCCCTTCTCTCATCTAAAGATCACTATGCTGACTTACCATGTATGGCAATTTTTGTCAAAGACATCATAATTTCTGTAATTCCTAAAGATATATTATTGACTCAATGACTATCTCCTAGCAGAAGGCTATAAAAGGAGCATTTAAGCAACATTTTCACTTGCTGGAAGTTTAAGTGTTTTCATACATAGTTTAAAAAGTATCTAATAGAACTGAGTTATGTTTGTTCTACAGTTAGTTACACATTATTATTTAGAACATGTTAATTTTAATCAACATGTTTTCTATTGCCAAAAAGATTGAAAAGTATTCACAATAAAATATCTGCCATTAAAAATTTCAGGATAAAACATCATAATCCAAGTAAAAAGATATTAAGATAATTGTACCAGAAAAAAAACAACCTAAGAACAGTTAGTATAAATTTTGCCAGGCAAGAGAAAACAAAAGAAGTATAATTATATGAAAGACACCAACATTTTCCAAATACTAATCTTTAAAGATTGATTGTTTTAAAGTCTAGATAAGGAAAAGTTAAGTATATTACAATCTATAAAAAAAATCTATCACATGACCGGCTTTTACTTATTAACTATCAATAGCCAAGGAATAAATATTAAGCCTTCCTCATGTGAAAAAATGTTTTTGACGCACTAAAGTCTATTTTGTACGTAAACAATTTCAACTGGTATGTAGGTCATACATAGAAAAGGTCAAGGATAAAAAGGCTTGTAGTTCAGTGTTTTTCAAACTATTCTGGGCTAAGATCTAGAAATCCTGTGCTGAGGCCTCCAGGCTGAGCTGGTTGTGATCTGTACAACTCCCCATTCTCACCATTCTCCCCCATTTCAACAAAAGCAACTCCACTTTTATACATTTTAGGCTTCTGCATGAAGTTGCATTTAAGGCATAGTTTCCAAGCTAAATTGGGACCACTGAAAATGGTTATTTTAGCCCATTCAGATTCAACTTCTGTGAGCCTTTGTGCAGCCTGTCTTTTCTTTTTTTATAAGATTTTATTGGGGAATTGGGGGAGGAAACAGCATTAGGGAATTGTGGAAGGGGAACAGACAAGTTGCTGTCCTTTTGTTCTTCAGTCTAGTTGTGGAGGACACCGCTTCTCTGGCCCATGTTGGTATTATCATTGTGCTCTTCCCGGCTGAGGCAGATCAGTCTCCGGCCATTGGACTGCTTCTCACAGTGGCTCATGACAGCTCATGCCAGCTGCTGGCCACTCACGGTGGCTTACAGCAGCCCACAGCAGTCCCACTGCAGCCTACGCCATTGCCGGTGACTCATGGCAGCCCAGCTCGAGGTCAAGCTGTTGTTCACCATCTTAGCTGTAGAGGGTACAGTGTCACTGGGCCATGTGGGATCTGAACCAGCAGCCCTACTGCTCAGCACTCATGCTCCCAAGCCAATTCTTAACCAATGAGCCACTCGTCTGGCCCCCTGTCTTTTCAATATCACTTAATTCTTACAATGATCATAAGAGGAAGTCATTATTATACCTATTTTATTGACAAGAAGAAACTAAAACTAAAAAAAAAAAAAACCAACACATTCTTTGAATAGAGAAGAGGTCGGGTTCTTGAACAGCCAGGTAATTGGGATTTTGAAACCATCAAAGAATACGACAGAAGTGTGTTCTAGAGAGTGACAATGATTCAAGAGCTGGTCATTTAAGAAAGGAGGAAAGTGACCCAGAGATTGATCAATGACTGCAGCAAGGAGTGGATAGTAGAACCTGATGGGCAGTTCAGTACTGGAGATTTCTGGGAAAGAAAGAGGGACAAGAATCTAAAAGTAGCAATGAGGAACAAGCAGAGGCCTGAGGGAAGAAAACGTCCTCAGGGGAGAACCAGTTGTCAATTAGAACAAGATTAAAAAAGCATTCAGAAAACAGGATAAGGACATGGATTTGTACTGATGACTAACCAAGAGTCCCAGGGAACGTGGTGGAAGGGTTTTAGATATTAAAGGGAGGCAGGAGATGTAGTCAGGAAAGGGAGGTACAGAGTCATAGGAGCCTCTGGTGGTAGTTGACATGAACAGGAATACGGGCCATGGTAAGATTTTTCCTGATGCGCCCATCAAAGGCGTGAGTATTTAGGAGTGGAAGAAAGAGGTCTGAAAGGAGAGGAGAGGGATGGAGGATCAGGGCATTCACTGTCTCGGCCTGGAAGTCCACCCATCTCTTCTGCTCATATTTCATTGGCCAGAACAAGACACAGGCACTATCCAAATTCAAGAGGACCAGGAAATATAGGGGGGAAAATGGAATATTTGGTAAGCATCACAATGTATGCCATAGAGCTGTCATCCTGAGCTCAACTCTGCCTGTCTGTAATCACCCCACAGTGGTTCTTGTTCCGCGTCTTTGAGCAACACATCGCCACTTTATTCCCTCTCCCACAAAAGAGAAAATTAGACAATTCTTTGTAGATTCCTCTCACCATTTCTGGCATGAGAAAATTAGCAACACATTTATCAAACCGTCTTTCTTCCTCAAGATCCTGCAATTTGTCAATGACCATTTTAAAGCATTAAATGGGAGCTCAGTCCCCGGTGAGGCAGTGGCCCCAGATCTAAGTATAAATTCTTCAATGCAGTCTAATTTTTTTAAAAAATTTGCCACTTCATTCTGTGCACTGACATTAAAGCTTGTGGTCAGCCAAAATCCTGGGCTACTTTTTACACAATACACAGTGAAGTGAAAAAGCCTGTGTGTTTTGTCAAGTATTAGAAACTGATGGATAAAATTTACCAATGTGTTATCTAAATAATGCACTTCCAATAATAGATATTTTTATTTGTTTGTTCTTTTGTGTAAGAGAAGTTGGTAATAAGCATAGCAAAGCAATGGCTGTTTCAAACAAGTTATAATTTGTGGCTCTTAAAAATATCACTTATATAAGCATGGACCTGTGTTTTTGGTATTTGTTTTAAGTGAAAATGCCTTCGTGGAGCTACTGAGATTTCCCTAAGCACAATAGCTAATCAAGAAGGTGAAAATCAAGTGGCTGGGGTTTTCAGCAGCTTTTATTCTCAAGACAATGTCTCAAGTTTCCTCTTGATTTTAATGACAATTATGATTTTACTTCCTGCTGTTTTTTATACTCTTTTCTCACATCAAAATTTATCTTCTTATTTTCTAGATCAAAAAATATTAATACTTAGGTTCAGGGCACTTTGTAACTATAAAAAGTAAACTTTACAAATAAAATGTTCCTTGTACAATAAAGTCTCAATATCCTTTTTGGCCTTCAAGGACCTTATATACCCAGAGAAAGAAAGGGAGAGAGGGGAGGGAGACGGGGAGGAGAG
>NW_017731763.1:1190469-1196585 GCF_001890085.2 Hipposideros armiger | reverse complement strand
GGGGTGGTGGGGGGGTAGGGGGGATGGGCAGTGAAGCAAACCCCAAAATCCTGTGCTAAAACTCAGTTCAAGTCTCTGGTTGATCTCTCAACTATACATTCATGGGACAAACAGAAAGCAGCCTGCAACTCAAACTAAACTGATACCTGAGCTGTCAACCATTGTACACATGAAAGTATGCAATTTGAGTCTAATTAGTCAGTTACCTACCAAAGCAAAAACTTAAACACTCTTTGAAGCAATGTAACAGAATCTAGACCCTACACAACATAATATTCACAATATACATGACACGATCAAAAACTATGCAACACAAGAGTCAAGAAAGTATGACCCCTTGCCAAAGACTAAGACAATCTAGAAATGTCAACTCTGAGATGATTCAAATGTTGGAATTATCAGATAAGGAGTGCAAGACAGCTCTTATAATTCTGCTCAGTGAGATAAAGGAAGATAGTCTCATAAATGAAAAGAGAAGAAAATGAGAAAGTGTAAAAATATTCTAAATAGAAGTTCCAAAACTGAAAAATAAAATATTGAAAATTTAAAGTGTACTTGAAGATATTAACAGTAGAATGGAAATAACAGAGAGTCAGTGAATTTAAAAATAGATCAATAACAATCATTCAGCTAGAAAAAGAAGGCAGGAAGGGAGGAGGGAAGGAGGAGGAAGAAAAGAATGAGAGAGAGAGAGAGAGAGAGAGAGAGAGAGAGAGAGAGAGAGAGAATTATACTAAGCAAGAACAGATCTTTAGTGATCTGTGGGACAATTTCAATAGGTCTATACATGGGTTGTTGGAGTCTCCAAAAGAGAGGAGATAGAGAATGGGGCTGGGCAAAACATTTGTAGGAATAATGCCTGACAGCATTAAAATACAGGTGAAAATTTTAAATTTACGTATTCAAGAAGCTTAGTAAACTCCCAACAGGATTATTTAGAGAAAACCATGCATAAGTACATCATGGTCAAACTGCTAAAAACCAAAGAAAATGCCAAAAATGGCCAGGGAAAAATGACATATTACATACAAGAAAATAATTCAAATGGCCGCATACTTCTCATCAGAAATCATGGAAACAAGAAAACAACACTGTTTTTTTTAAAAGATTTTATTGGGAATTGGGGGATGGGAACAGCGCTGGGGAATTGGGGAAGGGGAACAGACAAGCTCTTTTTTGTCTTTTTTGCTGTCTTTTTGTTCTTCAGTCTAGTTGTGGAGGACGTTGCTTCACTGGCCCAAGTTGGCACCATCATTGCACTCTTCCCGGGTGAGGCAGATCAGTCGCCGGCTTCTGGACGGCCGCTCACTGCGGCTGCTGGCCGCTCACGCTGGCTGCTGGCTACACACGGTAGCCCATGGCAACCCACTGCCACAAGGACTGCAGCCTACACCGTTGCCGGCGACTCATGGCAGCCCAGCTCCAGGTTGAGCTGTTGTTCAGCATCTTAGCTGTGGAGGGCAGTGTCACTGGCCCTCATATGTGGGATCAGAACCGGGGCCCTCTGGCATCCAAAGCCAGCTCTTAACCAACGCGCCACTCGGCTGGCCCGAAAACAACTCTTAATGTATCAAAAGAAAATAAATGGATAGTCCAGAATTCTCGATCTAACGAAAAAATTTATCAAAATTGATGATAAAATAAAGACATTTTCAGATTTTGAAACAAATAAAAACTCTAAGGAAACTACTTCCAGATATGTGCTACAAGAAATACTAAAGAAAACCAATTAAGCTGAAGAAAAATGATACCTGAGAGAAATTTAAAAACAGACTTCAAGATAAAGAGTACTAGCCCATTCACTGGGAAAACATAATCATAAATGCATACTCGTATGTACCTAATGATAGAGCCTCAAAACACATGAAGCAAAAATTGATAGAATTAAAGGAATAAATAGTTCCACAATTATAAAAGGAGAATTTTACACCCATCTGAACAATTTATAGAAAAACTAGACTAAAACAAATCAGACATGAAAGAGCTAAAAGAAAACACTACCACATTGATCTGATTAACATTTATACATTATATTCAGAAATACTCTCCATGAGTGACACAGAACAGTATATACTCTATGATTCTACTTATATACTCATAAAATGCAAACAAATCTGTAATGACAAAAACACACACAGATCAGTCGTTGCCTGGCACTGGGGGCAGAGGGAGGAATGGAATGCAAAGGGGCATGAGGAATATTTTAGAGGTGAAGAAATCACTGTCGTTTGGTGAAGATGGTTTCATGAATGTATACAACTGTCGAAACTCATTGAGCTGTGCACCTAATGATGTATTTATTGTACATAAAATATTCTTCAATAAAACTGATAAGAAAAATAAATAAATTGAATACCTTTAACTATAAAAGAGCACAAATAGTATGATCCAATTTTTCTAACATTTTAAAATTTATCTTTCTATTGTTTTATGTATAGATAAAGTTCCTAAGTGATATTCCTCAAATGTTTATGATGGTGATTTTAGGGAGAGGTTGTGAATGAGATTTTGTTTGTTTGTTTGTTTTTTACTTTTCTTTATTCCTTACATTTCTTTTTACAATAGCCATATATCATTTTTACAAAATCAATAACTTATTTTTGAAAGTGAATTGTTAATGAGGAAATGAAAACACCACACTAGAACTCTTCTTTTATAAGACTGACAGCAAATAGAAGCAAAAAAAAATAAATAACATGATTGTGGGGCATTATAGAAGAGGGGAAGAATTCTCACAAAAGGGAAGAATTGGTAAATTTGTTAAGCAAAATTATGGAGGAATGCTGTGCTTTTTCCTCACAGATTCCTGAACTCTGCTTTCATGCATAGAAAATAATCAATCTGTGAAATAGCCATGTCAACGTGCCAATAGGTACAAAGATTTTCCACTAGCCAATGTCAACTTTCCCCTTAGCTGAAGCCAAGAAGATCCAATGCCTTCTTCCAAATAAGGGACAGGAATATTGCAAAGTAGATAATTTTTACATTATATAAAAAAGGATGTAAAATATGGTATGAAATAAGTATTCAGTAAGTGTTATATTGGTAAACAAATCAATAGATGAATGAAGACAGTCTAGCTTCCCAGCAACGCTTAATTTATACTCCATGAGTAGTTGTATATTCTACCACAGGTTATGTCTGGCCCACTTTTCAAGCTCTTTACATTTGTGGTGATTAGTTACAAGATCAGTTTCTCAAATGGTAGGTCATATATAAAGCAAGTCATTATATCTCAGATGAGACTTAATACTTTAGTGCATATCATGACACCTGTGTATATACGAGGAATGTTAAAACTCTGTAACTGTTAAGTTGGAAATCCTGAGTAAGATTCTAGTCTTTCAGTAGTTCAAGTGCCAGAATTTCACTAGATTCTATATATCTAGGGTTAGAATTTTAAGGTTTTAAGGTAGACACATCTTCATTTCTTCTGAGTATTGTCAAATTGTTCTCCAATGTGGCTATACCAATTTATTCTCTCACAACAGTTGGCATTGTTAAACTTTTAATTTTGGTCTTTATGGTAGTTTGAAAAGTAAATCTTGTTTTAACTTGTTTAACAAGTTAGACTGAATATCTTTTGACGTGATTACTAGCCACTCCGATGTCTTCTTCCTAGAACTACCCTGTTAACTTTTGCTCATTTTTCAACTGGGTTTTTAATCTTTTTCTCATTGATTGTGGGAGCATAGGAGTCTATGTATTTTTGCTATTAATCTTTTATCTGCTACATGTATTTCAAATATCTTTCCTGGTTGATAGTTTGTTTTTAACTTTGTTTATGGTGTCTAATGCCATAAAAATTTATAATTTTAATATATCACATTCATCAATATTTTCCTTTTTGACTTGCTCTTTGGATCTATATTGAGATTGATTTCCATAATGTAGAAAGGTAATAATTCAATAAAAATGACTGCACACATTTTGAAGCTCTTAATAAAATAGTCAAATTATTTTCCAAAATTGTTGAAGTGTCAATACACCACCCTCAATGTATGAAAGTAACTGATTCACTATGTTCTTGTGATGGCTAGTTTTATGTGTCAACTTAGTTAGGCCATAGTACTCAGAGAGTTGGTCAAACACATCTGGATGTTACTGTGAAGATGTTTTTTATGGGAGATTAACACTCAAATCAGGAGATTTCGAATAAAATCCATAATGTGTGTGGGCCTCATCCAATCAGTTAAAGGTCTTAAGGAAAAGATTGACTTCTCCCAAGAAAAAGGAAATTTTTCCAGCAAATAGCCTTCAGGCTTGCAACATCAACTCTTCCTTGGGTCTCCCACCTGCTGGCCTCACCAGCAGACTTTGAACTTGGCAGCCTTCACAATCACATTGAATGGATTCCTTAAAATAAACCAATCTACACACACCCTGATGGTTCTGCTTCTCTGCAGCACTTTGACTAATACAGTTCTGTTACACAAATCCTGTAATCCATGTAAGTTAGATATATACATGCCCAGTGTCACTCGTAGTTAATATGGGATGTCCGGCTTTCTGATTCCAGTCTTATTTGGATGGGCTTCTTATGAACCTATGTCTCCATTCATAAAAATTTTGTACTTGGAAAGTTTATTTCCACTTATTATTTATTTATTTATTTATTTNAGAGAGAGAGAGAGAGAGAGAGAGAGAGAGAGAATGAATAACCCAAAAAAGCATAAAAACATTTGCAGAAGCAACTAACAGAATTAGAATTTAGAGTAGAATCACAGAAAAGAGTCCATGGAAGGAGAGAGGCTTCAACTTTGTCAAAAAGAAACTATATTACTTGGAAAACTATGCTGATTAGGGCAAAGCATCCCATATTTTTCCACATTTGGGGGTATAGTATGAACAAATGTAAAGTGGTAATGAGAGGAAATTGTATAACTAAAGGGGCAATGAGTAGAGAAACTTCTCTCAAAACTCAAAATATGTACTAAGAGTAACGACAGATAGATTTAAAAAGATTTTAGTTATGTTACACTGGCTAGAGTTTAGAATTGGCATTGAAGAGCCACTAAAGACTTCTGTGGAGAGCAGTGACATGATCAAAGCCAACTTTTATGACAAATATTATGACAGTAGTATCTAAGATGGATTGGGAGAGAGACACAATGGCAACACAAAGAATCAGAAACCAAATGTACTAATCCAGTGTGATATGAGAAGAGCCTAGACTGCGGACTAAAAGACAATGGTGGGAACAAGAAGTATTACATATAAGAAAGATTATAAAGGGAGGAACAAAAGTCACACTTCATCAATTGACTGCAAGTGTAATAAAAAAAGAGATTTCTTATCAATATGGCAAAGTAAGATGCTGAGTAAAATACCCCCTCTTTTTGTACCCATTAGGAAATAGACCACAACCACAAAATGAAATTCATCGGTGAGCTGAACTAAATAAATCAAAGTAGTAATAAGAAGGTGAATCTGAAGACTTAACAAAAGAATTGGGGTCAACATTAAAACTTGCCCTAGGAAGTTCACTGAAAGCCGAAACTGAACTCACGATATACAGCTTAGAATCAGCCTGGGCTGCCCAGGAGGGAAAACAGATATGAGAAAACCTACACCCCCCTTCCCCCCCAGGCCCTGGAAAGCATCTAAACAGTTTTCTAATGTCTCAGAGCCATGGGTAGAATATATTTATCTGTGAGAAATATAAAAAGCTGGCCTGTAAACACACACATGTATCGCCTGAATTAAAGCATTAAAGTATACCAATTAAACCATGTGGTACACAAACCTCTTTCTGAGAATTGGCTTAAAAACTCCCTGAGACCAGTGAAAATCTCTAAGTCGCTTTCCGTGGCACAAATCACTCTCTAAGTTTTCTCATACAACCTATGGCAAAAACTACAATTCACAAGGTGAAATGAATCACTATGAAAGATAGTCAGTTGATGAAAAAAAATGAGAATCTGTACTTGAGAAACAGGTAATAGATTAAAAAAAAGAGGCAGAGTCAACAATGATTGGACAAACTTGAGTGACTATAAAAATGCCTAAAACTCCTGCAAAAATATTTCTCATCTTTCTTACACCAGAGGAGGAGGCCTCAGAGCAATCAAGGCTGCTGAAGAGTAAGAAGGAAACCAGGGGTGTGGGTGGGGGTG
>NW_017731763.1:1140869-1184834 GCF_001890085.2 Hipposideros armiger | reverse complement strand
CAGGTTGAGCTGTTGTTCAGCATCTTAGCTGTAGAGGGCAGTGTCACTGGCCCTCCCATGTGGGATCCGAACCGGGGCCCTCTGGCATCCCAAGCCAGCTCTTAACCAATGCGCCACTCGGCCGGCCCTATTTCCACTTATTAAATATAGTACTCTGAGTATCAAATAATTGGCATATGCAATCAACATTCTGGAGTACATTTGTTTTTCAATTTTTCAGTAATCTAAATGAAACAGTGCCTTATGAAAGAAAAACACTATTTCTGATTGTTTAATGTAAAGTATCTGGTTGAATGTGGTTCAAGGGAAAAATTTTACAGCAATATAGTTATTTTCAGATTTAGGAACTATTTACAAAAAAAACAGTATTTTTAGAAGCACCTTCTGTAACCTTTTGTATATGGCTCTATCTGTGGGAATAAAACCGTCTCCTGATCTATATAAATTACTTTTCATTTTAATTTAATGCTTTCTTTAAAATATAGCTTGAAAAGCAATACGAACTTTCAATAAACAATCTCATGTATTGAAAATGGGAAAGTCGTCGTTGTTCCAACATCCACAGTAACCAAACCAGCCTTATTCACATTCTACACCAATAGCCAAATGCCATTCATGAGACGAAATGATTGCTGATAGCAACAGAAATATTTTTAAGCTACCCTCTTCTTTTTATTCACATCTGTTCAGTGTTTGAATGAATTTTTGTTTTTAGAAAACGTGCTTAACTGTATATTAAGTAGCTGAGGTCTCTGTGTGAATGAGCGAGGGAACAGCTGACACAGTATATCATGGGACTGTAACATAATATGGCCGCAATGACCCGTGTTGGTCTTTGCCTTGTGGGATAAAGTGTAATGGAACTCTTTATTAGTTTCCCAAACATAAGCAGTACACATATTTGTGTGCCTTATCATTTTTGAATCATGATGTGCTATTCTTAGAAATACATGCTGGCATTAAAAATAGGTACTACTTAATTTCTAAGTCGAGGACCTGATCATGCTACAGTGAAAACTGCCTTTTAATTTTACTATTTATAAAAACCAAATTTCCTACATGGAAAGAATGTAACAACTGAAAAATAAGCTGCTTCTTCCTGTTCTCTTCATGAAGCAATAACTGTAACTGATGCTCAAAAAATCTTAACTAAAATTCTCCATAATATACAAAAAATTAAGAGAAAAGAACCCCTCTATAATGGTAATTCTAGACATATTTCTTTCTCTGAAGGGAAAAAAATTCTTTCTCTGAAAATTACTCCTCCTTTAAGGAATATGGCTTAATGCTAGACTCAGACTCCACTAGGCTGCTGTTCCTAGACGTGACGTACTTTGCATGCAGCAGCTAATAAGGCTTTTTTCTTAGCAGGGAGTCCTTCCGAATCACGAGTTCATCTCACCAGCCAGGTTTGTGCCAGTATTTGCTGCTTTTCTCAAGCAGAAAATCTCTTATGAACTTGAGTGAGGTCGTTAGTAATAAGAATCTCTTGAAGTTGCAGTGCTGAATACTTTTTAAAGAAATTTTCCATAGAGTGTGTCATTTCACAAGGAAAGATTCAGTTATTACCTTTTTTTTTCTTTCCTTTTTTTTTTTCAGATTAAAAAATTGAAACGATGGATGGTTTCGCAAGCCCAGGTCCTACAGCTAAGAGTTGTCCTTGATTCCACTTTTCCTCACGCTCCAAACCCAACCCAGAGGCAACTCACTTCAGTCCTATCTTCAAAATGTCTCAAGTCCAACTACTTTTCCACTTCTGCCTCTGCCACCCTGGTTCAAGTGGCAATTGTCTTTCTTTAGCACAACTGCAACAGCTTCTAATTGGTATTCTGGGTGCATTCCCACCCTATGACTATCCAGCATTGTGCGGTTTAGCTAAGGAACATTATTATTATGGCCAAAGAGTCAAAGTATAAGCCCATCTGTCATGAAAGCAGCTGTAAGGTGTTCTGATTGAGGAGACAGAGTAGGCCAGCATAGTAATGTCACACATTACTACAAAGGGCCCAGGGAACAGTAGAGGTGGCAACTACTGGCAAACCTGACTTTGGTCAATTACGCAGCTGCTATCCCTGTTTCAGCTGGCTAAGCCTTGCCACTGGCCTTTGAGATTTCTGACTTCAGGGCCCAGTGATCCAAAACAGTCTGAGGAAACTTTTTCACCAAGGCCCAAGAGGGCACCCTTGCACCTTCCTACAAATGAAGGAGAAACAGCCCCAACTATAGGTCAGCCTTGGTATACAGTACAATGTGTACTATACACACTTTTATTTTGGGATTCTAGTCAGCTGTCTTCAGTCCCTGTATATACTCACAGGTCTCAGCCAAGAACAATTTTTTCTCTCAAAATTGTAGGAAATCTTCTAGCAGCCACCAAATCACTAAATGCTGAGACTCCCAGCTCAGTCCTTAAGTTTTGTTGTAAAACTTGTTTATTCAAAGTCAGTAGAAATTGAGGCACTAATGTCTACCATATATGTACTTCAGTCATGATTATTACTTCAATATTATTTTGAAAACTAAGATTTGTAAGGTTTATTTTTTTTTGCTTTTTTCAATTTTATTTTTTAATTTTTCAATTACAGTTGACATTATTAGTTTTATTTTATTTTATTTTTTAATTTTTTTAAGTTAAAAAAGCATATTTATTTTACATTCTATTTTCAAAGGAAAGAATATAACTATAATAAGGAACAGAGGAAATAAAATGATAGACATGCATATTTACATAGCAAGTATAGGCAAAATTATGAAGAAGATTCTTTAAGTACTAGCATTTATCAAATCATTATTAGTTTTAGTTGAACAGCATGTAAGATTTGTAGGTTTTATAAAAACAATGTGTTGATTTGGCATAGAGACAGTTTAACTTTTAGATCCCTCACTGATTACTTTTACTAAAAACAGCTTCAATTTTGGGCAATCATAACCCACTTGATCCTCATAGTAGACAATACCTTTCTCTCACTCTCTTTTATTTGTGTTTGGAATAAAATCTGTGATGTAAAACTCTAAAAGATGATGTAACTGATATATTTGAACAAATGTCTGTAGGGCAAGACAAAATGTCATTGATTTGTTTGTGGAACTGGACAATTTAAAGTGAAGTATGAAGATCTTAGTGACTTGTTTGTCAGCATTCTTACCAGTTGGTTTATAATAAGCATAATACATCCAAGCATATTAGCACAACTCTGGGCCTAAAACCCCCCCGAAAAAAATTAGGATTCAAAGCAATATAAAATAACACTACCAATTCCATTGCATTACATGTGTTACATTGTTGATGCTTAATCCCTCAAAGCCACCTTGAACCATGTGCTGCAGCCACCAAGAGTGTTGAATGAAAAAAATCTAAAGGAATTAAGGAGTCATTTCTACTAGAGAGAAACACATTTTCTCAGCTGTTCTGGTTAAAATGAAGAGGGATTTTCCTGCCTTCTCCCCTCCCCTTTACTCTCTTTTATCCAGGGAAGTAATTTATTGGCTTGGGAATTTAATGATAAATTTGGCATGCTCAGCTCAGTTCCACCCTCCAGCATCTTTGGGAAAGAGGCCTCTGCTCCTTGATCCCTGAGTCCTGCCTAGCAGTTCCCACAGATGGGGAGACCCGCTCAGCTCCTGCATTGCAAATAGGGTGGGCAAGTCTCTCTGAGTGTCAGTCAGCAGGGCGATTTACCGCTCATGAAGTACAATCTTTAACCTTGCCAATATTTTGGGTTTCTGTCCATCTTCATCTTACTTCTCAAGAACCCAACAGTTTAGGGCTTCTGGTCAAGATGGCAGATTGGGAAACACTGTGCTCACCTCCTCCCACAACCACATCAAAATTACAACTAAACTACAGAACAACCATCATTGAGAATCACCTGAAGTCTAGCTGAACAGAAGTCCTATAACAAGGACATACAAAAGAAGCCATGTCAAGATGGGTGGGAGACGGAGATGTGGAGTGAGCTGTCCCACACACATGTGTGGTGATTCCAACTCAGGAGGAATATTTCAGCTGCAGAGATCCTGCCCTGAGGAGCAAGGGGTCCCAGCCCCATACCAGACTCCCCAGCCCAGAGCTCCAGGGCCAGGAAGAGAACTCGTCACAACTTCTGGCTATGAAAACCAGAAGAGATTGTGGCTGTTTGAGACAGAGGGTGGCTGGAGTCCCAGGTACTCCTCTTAAAGGGCCCATGCACAGATTTACTCACTGACAGACTTACTCACTCAGAGCTCCAGTGCTGGGACAGCAGCTCAAAAGGCGCCAGGGACATATGGGGAGGAACTGAATTGTCTAGCTTTGGAAAGAGGGTTGCATAAGGAAGGTCTGTCCAGGCAGGCACCATTTTGTTCCTTTGTTGAGCCCTCCCCTGACCCAGCCTGCATGCACAGGTGCAGGTGGGCACTAAGTCTGAGTCTCCATCAACTTGGCTAACACGATTTGCCCTGCCCTACTGATTCCCTGAGACCCTGCCCCATCCAACTTTCAGAACAAACCAAGCTGCTTCCATACAAACAGCCTGCATCAGCTTGTGCTACAGAGATTCCTAAAATCTCTCAAAGGTTCACAAACCCCAAACAAGTAGTGACAGGCCTCAGCATGTCCCATACCTCTTGCTAAGGAGCCCCAAGCTTGACACTAGCAGCAGCCAGCCTTGGTTTGCAGCTTAATCTCTCCCAGGTGTCCCCAAGCCCAACACAAGTGGCAATGATGTACTCATGCCAAGTGGCCCTAGGCATGGCACAGGCAGTGGCTGGCCTCGGCCTGAAACAGACCCCTGCCCCCAAGAAACCCCAGAACCAACACACCTGGTGGTAAGCTTTAGAGCACAGGAGAGTGCCACCCAAGCACCTCCACAAAAGACACACCCAAAGAGCAAATTTGGCAGGCACCATAGCCCCACTAAAGCAAATCCTGCTCCAAGGGGTCAGCCCCTGTACAACAGCTCCTGTACTATAGTCAACACCATATTCCTTATAGCCAATCAGCCTCAGGGTCAATCCCCCACTGACATGCCAAACAAAATCAAGGATCAGCTACAATAGGAAGACACACACAAACCATGCAAGGGCCATACCTGGAGCACCCAGCTTAGGTGACCAGGGCAACTGTGACTCTGGGCTGCAAGGGACACCTAATACATAAGGCCTCCCAGCCAAGACCAGGAGACAAAGCAGCTCTACCTAATACATAGAAACAAACACAGGGAGGCAGCCAAAGTGGGAAGACAAAGAAACAGGTTCCAAATGAAAGAACAGAAAAAAACTTCATAAAAAGATCTAAACAAAGTGGAGGCAATCTACCAGATGCAGAGTTCAAACCACGGGTTATAAGGATGCTCAATGAACTTGGAGGAAGAGTAGATGAACTCAGTGAGAACTTTAACAAAGAGATAGAAAACGTAAAAAGGAACCAGTCAGAAATGAAGAATACAACAGTTGAAATGAAGAATACATAAGAGGGAACAAACAGTAGATCAGATGAAGCCAAGGATTGAATCAGGGATTTGGAAGACAAGGTAGCAAAAAACTTTCCTAACCTGGTAAAGGAAATAATCATACAAATCCAGGAAGCACAGAGAGTCGTAAACAAGATGAACCCAAACAGGCCCACATCAAGACTCATTATAATTAGAATGACAAAGAGAAAATCCTAAAAGCAGCAAGAGAAAGGCAACTAGTAACTTATACGAGAGCGCCCATATGATTGTCAGCTTATTTCTCAACAGAAACTTTGCAGGCCAGGAGGGATTGGCATAAAATATTCAACATGATGAAAAGGAAGGACCTACAACCAAATACTTCACTCAGCAAGGCTATCATTTAGAATCAAAGGACAGATAAAGAGCTTCCCAGATAAGAAAAAGCTAAAGGAGTTCATCACCAGCAGACTAATATTGTAAGAAATGTTAAATGGACTTCTTTAATAATAAGAGGAAAAAAAAATATATATATATATATATATTAATAAAATGGCAATAACTACATACCTATCAATAATCATTTTAAATGTAAATGGATTAAATATCCCAATCAGAAGACAGGGTGACTGAATGGATAAGAAAACAAGGCCTGTACATGTGCTACCTACAATAATTCACTTCAGATGGAAAGACACACACAAACTGAAAGTAAAGGGATAGAAAATAATATTTCGTGCAAATAGAAATGAAAAAAAGTGGGGGTAGCAACACTCATATCAGACAAATAGACTTTAAAATAAAACCTATAACAAGAGACAAAGAAGAACCCAGCACTTACACTTCTGGGTATTTATCCAAAGAAACCCAAAACACTAATTGTAAAAGACATAAGCATCCTTATGTTTACTGCAGCATTATTTACAATAGCCAAGATACGAAAGCAACCTAAGTGTCCATCAACAGATGAATCGATAAAGGAGTAGTACATATATACAATAGAATACTACTCAGCCGTAAAGAAGAATGAAATCTTGCTATCTGCAACAACATGGATGGACCTAGACGGTGTTACGCTAAGTGAAGTAAGTCAGACAGAGAAAGACAAATACCATATGATTTCATTTATATGTGGAATCTAAAGAACAAAATAAATGAACAAACAAAACAGAAACAAACTCATAGATACAGAGAACAATCTGATAGTTGCTAGGTAGGCGGGATAGGTGAAAAAGGAGAAAGGATTAAGATGCACAAATTGCCAGTTACAAAAACAGTCATGGGGATGTAAAGTACAGCATAGGGCATATAGTCAATAATTTTGCAATAACTATGTAGGATGTCAAATGGGTACTAGACTTATCAGGGTGATTATTTTATAAATTATATAATCACTATGTTGTACGCCTGAAACTAATATAATATTGTATGTCAACTGTAATTGAAAAATTTTTTAAAATATTTTTTTAAAAATACCCTAACAGTTTTTAACAAACCAATGAATAACCCAATTAACAGAAGCATCCTAGCAAGTTTCCACATGCCTTCATATCCCCTACAAGCCAGTACCTGCAGCTATAGACCAGAGTTTTAGAAATATACATGCTAAGAAAGTAAAGTTTAAGACAAGAAAATGCCCTTTATCTCATTTTAATGGAAAGAGTAATGTACAAATTTCTGTTTTAAAGACTGCATTAAGCATCTAGGTAAGTCTACTTTTGTGTATATTCGTAAGTATTTTTATTGACTTTTATAAGTTTTTTCACATTTTAATTAGTTATCTCCCTACAGAAATATGTTGTATATTTTCAAAGCAATGTGTCCTAAGCAAAGACCTCCTGCTTAGCAAAGAACCATAGCATCTTTCTGTAAAATATGTAGCCCTTTTCTATGAACTTGAATTTAGATTATTAAATGGAACCTTAAAAGTGAGGTAAAAATTTTGTTTAGCTCAGGAACCAATTCAACAACAAAAAAAGTATTTATAGACAGCAAAATAGTTGTTTTATAATGAGCAAATGCATTATCTACAACTATTCATTTATTTATTTTATCTTGTCGCCATGGAGGGAATGAACTTGCTAGTCTTTCTTCTTTCTCTGTGTTTCTTCCACCATTTTGTCCTACAATTTCTCCTATGCTTTGAAACCATGGTCAAAAGTTCCACTTCCCTAGTCACAGCCACGGTTGGTGACTCCCAACTGCACTGGACAGAAGTTGGCCTGGGATTACACAAATCTTTGAGCGCTTCCTCAATTCAAGCACATACTCGTAAGTGAGTCCATTTGAATAATTTAGTTTGACTTTAATATTTTTGTTTTATGTTCCTGTGATTAGATTGATAGCTATATCATGGAGCTAGGAATATCACATGTACTTCATTGAGGGTGGACTGCTCATAGAATTACATTGGAATGAACAGAAAACCTTTACTTTCCAAAGGAAAGTTTTTTTTTGTCACTAGCTGCTTAAGTGTTTTTACTAAAGTCTAAATTTATTCATAATTTCACATTTCTAGCCTTAACTCTGGCCCCTGGCCATTTAGAAATGTTCTGTCTCTTTTAGCACCTATACATCTTGAAGCCCTATGAGTAGAGTGTGTGTGTGTGTGTGTGTGTGTGTGTGTGTGTGTGTGTGTGTGTGTAAAGAGTAGGTATGAATTAGGAAAACTCTAATTCACACTTAGCTTAAATGCCTTTTCAGTTTCTTCGGCTTCCACCTGAGGATCTAAATCTACTTTTTCAGGTTTAACTTGACAAACATGAGAAATGTCTCATTTGCTTTCAAAGCACTCCTGTCTTTTGAGTTCCTCAGATAACAACTTGGTTCATTCCTTAAAAGCCGCTACTGCTCTCTTTTTTCTTCGCTTTTCAGGATATAACAAGGAGAGGTGATAGATCTACAGCTTAGTTTAAGAGTCTTCCTCTGAAACTACTTAAAGATTTTAAAATTACCATAGAGACCAAGAGGAAATCTTTAATATGGCTTGTTTCAAGGGGAAATGAACAGAATGTGGCAGGACCCAGCATGAAATGGCATGAAAGGAAAAATGAACAAATGGAAGATGTTCTCTGGATTAAACAGTGAAAGTAGAAATGAGGTGATGAAGACCTTTCATCAGAGAGTTAAATGATTTTTAATGTACTTGGACTCTAAAGAGAAACAGGAAAGCAGTTATCCATTTGGTTCACTCTGCCAAGATTTTCATTTCTTTCCTTTTATGATTATTATTTATTGTGAAAGGAGTATTAAAACAACATTAAAGAAATTCCTAAACATGAAAAACACTGTTTTCCATTATTCTAACACACTGCTCTTTTGTGTCACTTCCCTGATCCATTCTCTTCTGCCCTCAGACCAGATCAGGCGCCTCTTTAAAGCTCCTGTATTTATTTTCACAAATTTGCAAGCAGAGCTTAGATATTTTACTCTCCATTATATGCCCAGCATCTAGCACAGTGCATGACACACAGTAAATATTCAATACATATTTTTGAATAAAAATGAATAAATATTCCTCTTAATTTTTCATCTTTGAAATCGACATGTCTTCAGGTCTCTCCAGCGTGTAGACACAAATGACAACATTTAAACCATTAAACCGGTTTTCATTAGCTCTATGTCCTCACCTGCTCAGGCAGGGGTTCCTAGTTCTTAAAAAGTCCCTCCTAAATATTTAAATTCTCCAAATTCTCCCTGGTCTCTGCTGCTCCAAAGGGCAGTTCTCCTCCCATCATACCAGCCCCAAGGCTCTTGATGCCACCTGGAAGGAGAAAATTAATTTCTTCCTTCCTCTTTTCCTCCCTCCCCTCTCTGCCCCACAGCAAGACCACTCAGGCTCTGAAATATTGCAAAGCTTAACAGGCACACAGTCCACTTCCTCCCCATGGAAAACACGTGTTGGCAGATACGAGTCAACTGATGAGCCCCATATGAGTCCATCAATACAAATAGATTCTAGAGGGAAAGCGCTGTTTTGTAGCCCCACTTCTAGCTTTTACACTTGTGAGTTTAGGAAACCAGTTCACGCAAAAGTCTGATCCTGATAGGGACATACATGACATGTTGGGTTTTTGCAATTTGTCTTATTTTGTTTCCTGTCACTGAAATTAACCATAAACTGTGGAATTCCCTTGTTCAATCCCTTGTTATCACTGGACATCTCATAGCTTTCTGGTCCCTTTTAGATATTAGAACAGCATCATCTAATTTTTCTCTTCATAAATTTTGCTCTCAGGTTTCTCTTCCCCGCAGTTCAGACTTAATCTTTGGCCTATGGGGCCTGTAATTCCTAAGAGGTACAGTCTGCTCTTTACTCCTCCCATCCCTCTTCCTATCAGTGCCGTGTGGGAAGAAGAAATAGAAAAAGTGGCAGGGTCTGACACAGTTGGTTGCCTGTTAATGGGAGAAGGTAACCCTAAAATCTACTCCATGGGGTCTCCACCAATATGGTAGTCTCTGAATAGATGGTGTACGTGACTTCTTAGGGTCACTTCTCAGCTTCACCTTGACCTCCTCCTTTACTGAGGAACCCTTTAATAGAGGGCCATCCACACCTTTTTGTCTACTCCTGGGTCATTGCCTCCAATCCCCTCTAAGGGGGCATTCTCTTGCCTGGCCAGCAGCTGCCTGAAGAGCTCGGTGTCGTCTGCTTCTTTCTCTAACTTTTATGTACCTTTATATAGAGCCACAGAAAACGCTGAGGCTCTTGTGTGAGCCCTCTGACGGATGGGGAGCCTGTCACCGTTTTCTTCCCATGCACCCAAAACCAGGGTTGCCACACACTTCATGATTCAGCTGCTCTACTGAGGCCTCTGCCTGAGGAAATAACCAGGTGATAAATAAGGACTAGTCTTCATGTTTACATTTGACCTCCTAACTATAAAGTACACACATCCAGATCTCCTAAGATCTCCCTCACCTTCTGCCTCAGGGGTCAGAGTGTCTCTTCCAGTTCAGCAGCTCAATAAACATTTAGTCAAGAATGAGATACCTGGTGTCCCAATCTTGCAATTCACAGTTTCCTTTCCTAACCGCTCTTTTTTTAACCCCTCTTCTCTTTTTAAAGGAGAGCTAGCTGTCTATAAAAGTGCATGCTCCCCATCTCATGTCTTTGAGAGACCCTGACCCTGGCAGAGACTATGCTTCCCAGCCACACTGCCATGTAGGAGAGACTATATACTTCGATCTTACCCATGGAATAAGAATGGAGGTCATGTATCCCCTCCAGGACTAGGTTTTTAAGAAGCTGGTGACTTCTTGCTTTCTCTTCCTCATTCTGTCAGTTGTATCAGAAGATTGTTATGTGCTGAAAGATGGTGAGACTATAGCACACAAGTTTTGGTTCCTAAATGGTTCCACAGAGGAAAGCCTCTCTCTGACCAATAACATAGACACAGGCTTTATGTGTGCAAAACAAAGCCACTATTGTGTTAAACCTATTCCGCATTCTGTTACCCAGAATTATCCTAACATAATACTTAATATGTCTGTGAGATAAGGAAAGGAGCTTGGATGTGTTTGCTGGAGATTTTGAAAGGCTAGTTCTGCCACTTCCAAATGAGGTCTAGAGATGCCTTGATCCATTGTTGAATATTTTCTTTAAAACAGATGATGAACTGGCTTTCTTTCCCCAGCTTGCAGCTCTAATCACTACCATCATCACAGTCATTATGACCATCCTCATAGCTTTATGTGCCAGAAACTGTTCTGATTATTTTATATGTATTAGCTCATTTAATCCTCACAACACCACATTTTACAATGAAGAAACTGAAGCACAAAGTTTATGGAATCTACTGAAGATTATATACCAAGAAGTGGAGCAACCAAATTCAAACTCAGGCAGACTTGCACTAAAGTACAAGTTTTTAACAACTAAAATATACATACTCCAATTTCAAAGTACTCTCACTGGTTCCAGTACATGAAGAAAAGTCCTATTCAACATCATCTTATATGCACATTTTTATTTGGTTATATAACTCATGTTTCCCCAGGCCACACGTAGGGAATATACACACTAAAGATGTAGTGGAGAGATGAGCTTTCTCCCATTTAATTCAGGAGCCATGAGCTCTCAAATAACCATTATAATCATCTTTGCTGTTCAGTTCCATCTCTTCTGGCCATAGCTTGCATCCTTGTGGTAGGTGTGATTCTGGGCTCACTTCTGTACCAACCATTACTGTTCTGAACAGGAAAAATGGTCCTCTTCTTGACATTATTAAAACTCCTTTGTAAAACACAGAACAGAGAGCAGGGAGTTTCTACTTTTTTATAATACACCCTCACACACATAGACACACACAAACACACATATTGTTCAGCTCATTCTTTGACTTCTTTTTGGTTTTGAGCTTTACTCCAAACTTAGCACCCAACTGCTTGAAAATGTGGGGCAAAGCCTATAGGAGAGGCTATGTTTGAAGAACTTCCAGGAATTCTAACTGAGTGTGTGAAACTATGTGTGGTATGTTAAAAATCACCTACCTGTTAATAATGAACTTATGAATTTTTCAAACTCTGTTCACTCGGGAACTCAGGACCCATGAAAAGTTTAATAATTGTGGAAACTGCTTAATAATCCAAGTATTCTATTCCTAGAATTTTCACAGTGTAGTAGTATAATGTTTGATTATGAAGCTTAACTTTGGAAAAGATGGTATGATGATGGTTTTTACACTCTATTGCTCTTACCACCTAACAGTATTGACCCTTTTCCCCGACTCTGCTGAGGTTTTGATGTTGAATGACTGAGGAATCAAATAAATAAAACAAGAGACTCAGTGATGAGAGGCTTCATTGAGTGCAAAGGCACATGGCCCCTGGGAGTCTGGAGGCCTGGAGCAACTGTGGAGAAAGGAGAAGTGGAATCTTCCATGGATCATATTTTGAGATCTGTGCTCTTAGGATCCAAAAGTTGTAGCTGGAAAAGCAATGCTAACGAAAAATTCTCATGTGAAAAAGGCGAGGGTGAAAGTGGAGGAACATGCAACGAGATCAGAATTCCTAATAACAAAAAGTTAGAACAGAATGTTCAGAACATATATAAAAAGTAGATTTAGAGTGGGTATAGCTACTTAAAAAAACCATGGCCTGGCATTCTATAAACAAGTGTAATTACAGGGCAGATAAAAAATGGCAGAGTAGATAAACACTGTGCCTGTGTCCTTCTGTGAATACATTAAAATTACTATTAAATTATAGAACAATGAACCTGGAGAGCCATCTGAAGTCCAGCTGAACAGAAGTTTTATAACTAAGAATACAAAAACGAAGCCACATTGAGACTGGTGGAAGGGGCGGAGATGTGGAACAGGCTGACCCCAAACCACCATGGGGTGCCTGAGAATTAGGAGGGATATCTCAGCCACAGAACTTGCCCCTGGAGTAGCAAAAGACTCCAGCCTGGAGTACTGGTGCCTGGAAGAGGAGCCCCCACAATATCTGGTTGTAAAAAACAGTGGAGATTCTGACCATCCATCCCAGTGGGACAGAAGGCTGCAGGAAATGCAGATGTCCTCTTAAAGAGACTGCACACAGACTCATTCACTCACAGGCACTCACCCTGGGCTCTGGCAGAGGGACAGTAACTTGGGTGGCATTGGAGGCATACAGGGGAAAACTGAGGTGTGTGGCTTTGAGGCAAGGGCTGGAAGACAGTCACCATTTTCCCTGTGTGGAGTCCTTCTCCTGTACAATCAGCAGTCACACACCATCTTTCCTGTGTTGAACCCTCCCCCACAGGCCAAATATGAATCTGATTGGTCTGGTGAGCTCCGCTGGGTTCCTGCCCCACTCAACTTTCCCAATACTGGAGGCACTTTCTCCACAAGCAGCCAGACCTATCCGCATTGCACAGTTTCTTGGAAAACTATCAGAGTCTGCAGGCCCCGGGTGGGTGGTAACTGGCCTCGATGTGCTCTGAGACTTTGCTGAGTAGCTCCAGAGTAAGCATTGGCACCAAACCAGAATCTACACTAACTGGTAAGCATAACTCTATCCACTCTAGTGACTCCCTGAGACCCTGCTTCACCCAACTTGCATACCACACCAGACTTTATCAGTGGCTAAACCTTAAAGGAGCCAGGCTCAGAATGTCCTGGCTTTCTGTGGCGCTATCCCAGGCCCGGTGTAGTGGCAGAGCCATCCTTGTGGCCTCTCCCACACAACCCCAGATTAAGTACAGACAGCAAACAACCATGAGTTACTTTGTAGCTCTTACCCAGTAGTCCCCAGCTGGTCACAAGCAGTGAGTGACCTGGGCCTGCAACAGAGTTCTTTCCAAGAGGCCCCAGAGCCAACATACTTAGAGGTGGGCTTCGGAATACAGTAGAGCACTGCCCAATTAGCCCCATAAGCAGCACACACAGTCTCAACAGGCACCAGAGCCAACTGGGGTAAATCCCACTCAGTGGGGTAAGCCCCACACACAGCAGCCCATAAGCTGTGAATGTGGCTAAATCAACTGCCAATCTCACCCACTGATGTACCAAAAGCAATCAAGGCTCAACTATAACAGGAGGTGCACACACTCCTGGAGCACCCAGAGCAAGTGACCAGGGAACCGTAGGACACTCACTATATAAGGCCACCTGGACAAGACTGAGAGAAATAGCAGATCTACCTAACACATAGAAACAAACACAGAGAGGCGGCCAAAATGAGGAAACAAAGAAATATGTCCCAAATGAAAGAACAGGAGAAAACTCTAGAAAAAGCACTAAGTAAAATGAAGGCAAACAGCCTACCAGAGACAGAGTTCAGAACAATGGGTATACTCAAGGAACGTAGTGCGAACTTCAAAAAACAGATAGCAAGCATAACAGAGAACATAAAAGCCATAAAAAAGAACCATTCAGATTTGAAGAATCCAAAAATGGAAATGAAGAATGCATTAGAAGGAATCACCAGCAAACTAGATGAAGCAGAGGATCGAATTAGCAATTTGGAAAACAAGGTAGCGGAAAATGCCCAATCAGAACAGCAAAAAGAAACATGAATTCAAAAAAGGAGGATAGTTTAAGAGATCATCGGGACAACATCAAGCATAACAACATTCACATCATAGGGATACCAGAAGGAGAAGAAAGAAAGCAAGGGTCTAAGAACCTATCTGAAGAAATAATGACTGAAAACTTGCCTAATCTGGCAAAAGAAATATACATACAAGCTCATGAAGTGCAGAGAGTCCCAAACAAGATGAACTCAAAAAGGCCCATATCAAGACACATTATAATTAAAATGATAAAAGTTAAAGAGAGAAGTCTAAAAGCTACAGGAGAGAGGCAACTAGTAACTTATAAAGGAGTTCCCATAAGATTGTCAGTTGATTTCTCAACAGAAACTTCATAGGCCAGAAGGGATTAACAAAATATTCAACATGAGGAAAAGCAATGACCTACAACCAAAGGCTATCATGACTCTACTACCCAGCAAGGCTATCATTTAAAATTGAAAGACAGATAAAGAGCTTCCCAGACAAGAAAAAGCTAAAGTAGTTCATCACCACCAAACCAGTATTACAAAGAAACTTAGAGGGACTTCTTTCAGATGGAAGAAAAAAAATCAAAATTATGAATAATAAAATGGCAATAGCTCCATATCTATCAGCAAGTGCTTTCAATGTAAATGGATTAAGTGCTCCAATCAAAAGACATACGTGGGCTGAACAGATAAGAAAATAAAACTCTTACATATGTTGCATACAGGAGACACACTTCAGATTGAAAGACACACACAGAGAGAAAAGTAAAGGGATGGAAAAAGATATTGCATGAAAATGGAAACAAACACACACAAAAAAACAAACAAAAAAAGCTGGAGTAGCAATACTTATACCAGACAAAACAGACCTTAAAACAAAGGCTATAACAAGAGAGAAAGAAGGACCCAGTAATCCCACTTCTGGGTATTTATCTGAAGAAACCAAAAACGCTAATTCAAGAGGACGTGTGCAACCAAATGTTGATTGAAGCACTGTTTAAAATGGCCAAGATGTTGAGGCAGCCTGGGTGTCTGTCAATGGGAGGCTATATAAAGAGGAGGTGACACGTATATACAATGGAATATTGCTCGGCCATGGAAGGGAATAGGTTCTTGCCATCTGTGGCAGCACGGATGGACCTGGAGAATATTGTGCTGAGTGGAATACATCAGACAGAGAAAGACAGATTCTTATATGTGGAATCTAAAGAACAAAATAAACAAACAAAACAAAAACAAACTCATAGGTGCAAAGAACATTTTGATGGTTGCCAGATGGGAGGGGGTTTAGGGGTGGGTAAAAAAAGGGAAGAGATTAGGAAGTACAAATTGGTTGTTACAGAGTAGTTATGGGGATGTAGGGTATAACATAAAGAATAAAGTCAATAATATTGTAAGAACTATATATGGTGTCAGATGGGTTCCAGGTTTATTGGGGTGATAGATGGAAGGGGGTTGAGGGCAGGGTGGAAAAGGTGAAGGGATTAAGAAGTACAAATTGGTAGTTACATAATAGTCATGGGGATGTAAGATACAACATAGGAAATATAGTCAATAATATGGTAATAACTAGTGCCAGGTGGGTACTAGATTAGTCAGGGGGATCAGTTCTTAAATTATATAAATATCAACCACTACGCTCTACAACTGAAATTAATATAAAATAAATAAAAATAATATTAAATGTCAACTGCAATTGAAAAATTTACAAAAGGGGGGAAACGGTGAAGGGGAATGAATAAGAGGTCCAAATTTCCAGGGTTAAAACAAATAAGTTATGGGGATGTAATATACAACATAGAGAATATAGTCAATAATATGTGATAGCATGGTACAGTGTCAGATGGTTGTTGGATTTATCATGGTGATCACTTCTTTAGGTATATGAATGTTGAATAACTATGGTGTGCCCCTGAAACTAATATAATATTGTATGTTAACTATGTTTTTAATAAAAATCTTAAAAAAACAAGTATATTTATAGAACAATGATAATCTGTTTACCTAATAATAAGCTGAACATGATATAAGATCTAAAAAAATGCTTCCAAATGATCAAAAATATTTAATTCAATGTAAGATGCGATCTTATGTGAGATGCATTAAGTGTTTTAAATGAAATTGTAATACGAACAAAATGTGAGAAGTAAATATAAAAATAAACGAGAAGAATATGTAGAAAAATATAAACAGAAGAATACTCATATATAGAAGAATATTTGGACTTTTTTGGCCAAGGAAGGTAGGAAACTTAGAAGGACACAGTTATATTTAATTGCATTCAAATATATATTATACATATGGTTTTATACTCCCTAAAAAAATACTGTATGTACTGTCGTTTTAGTTAGGTTGGGCTAGACCACAATGACCACAAGTCAACCCTCAAATCTGAGAAGCATGGCCCAATAAATGCTTCCCTCTTGCTCCCATCCATCCCAGTCTGATGCCCTTTGGGAAACTTCCTTTATCTTAGAGCTGAACCACCAAGCCTCCCAGGCCACTGCAGCCGGGAAGAGAGGGAGGAGGCAGCCTGAGGCAGTTAGTTGCCTTGGCCCAAAGCTATCCCTGTTCCTTCTACCTACAGTCCATTGGCGAAGTGGTCATTAGGCAAACTGTACTGCCAGGGAAGTTGGGGGCAATAGGGACTAACAATGGATGCTTCGATCACTGTCTCTGGAATATGAGTAGTAAATCAAAAGGCTTTACTTGGACATAAATCCTTCCAAACACCATGCATGTTTTCATTAGAAGCAAATGTTAGATGAAGAAGTCAAGTGGCTCTGTAATTGGTATCTGTGCTTCAACATTTGCCCAAGGAGATATGTCTTTTGGAAAATATGAGTAAGTAGCACCTTCTTCTAGCTTAATATTTTATAATGGCATACTCCTCTGTAATATATTAATAATTAGTAATATAATTAAAATAACCTCATTGGCTGCAACAATTGCTTTTAAAATACTATAGACAAAGTATTTAGAGTTGTATAATAACAGCCCTGTGCAAGTTCCCTTCAGATCGGAAACTTTAAAGACTTAGATGTGCAGCACACCAAAGAAGTGTGAGCGAGATTAGACAAAGCTGCTGCATCCCACTGATCCAGAGGGTCATTTGTGTTTCCTGGGTGTGAGTGGTATGATGTAGGGTCATTCAGAAAGAAAAGGTCAATGTCCCCCTGGAGTTGTGGGACACAGCAGCACCAAGTGGAAAGCTGGGAAAATACTCATTTTAATTTTTATTAGAAAATATCTGCCTTAGGAAACAGCACAAAGGACTCTGAAGAAGAGAGCAAATATGAAGCAAAATCAGAGAGAATGTTTGTCTAAAGCCTTCTGTTGAAGATCAGGTGAAACAGAACTAGTAAAATAATTTAGCTGCTGGGCTGAAAATGTGAGTAAACATGGAAATAAATGAAATAAAAAGAAACACAGGCACCAGTATTTTGGAATAAGGCCAAAAAAATGGAGACTTAAATAGCAGAGAACTATTTGGAATTCTCGAGGCTTCACTGAAAGAAGCTCCCCAACTCCTAGACTGTTCCCACTACTTTTCATTACTTTGTCTTCTATCTGCTTATAAAGTAATGTTACTAATTTCTACAAACATGTCAAAATGTATGCATCCAAATAATTGTTGTTTCAGTTAGAGTAGTCACTTTTAAAGGCTGTGGGCTAATTTGATTGATGTTATCATTATCCCAATATTTCCAGAATCTCCTCTTTGTGGAATTACCTTCAAAGTCAGCATTACATTCTTTTGAATGGTGACAAATCAGTGCTCCAAAAGGCAGAATCTGATTTAAAGCCACCAAATGTCATTTGAAGTTAAGTTTGCTGCATAGACAAATTATTGTGCTTGTTAATATCGCTTTACATTTTAAAAAATATGTAAGGACATATAACTTTAACAGTGAACATGATTTTATTGTACCCCACTCAAAGTTCTGAAAGATACTTTGCTAAAATATTTTGAGCAAAGACAGCTAGCATTAATGTTACTAGTAGAAATTATTAAACAAAAGTCTACTATATTTACTTAAGCAATTCACACTCCCAGTGTATACATTTTTTTTGGCATCCTCTGTATAATATATATATATATATATATATATATATATATATATATATATATATATATATATATATATATATATATAGAGAGAGAGAGAGAGAGAGAGAGAGAGAGAGGGGACATACAACTGGTTTTTTTCTAAGTTTCCTACCTACTACTTAAGGTCTTTTCCTTGACCTAAATTTTGCAAATATTCTTTTATATATTATTCTATTTTTATTTTCATATTTAGTTTTCATATTTTGTTCATATTAAAATTTTCATTTGAAAAAAGTTTTAAAGGGGAACCTTTAGAAGCCAATCACTGTTTCAAGTTCTAGTAGTTTCTACCATATCTTTATGTCACTCCTTTCTAACCATAATATATCTCCTAAGTATTTTCATTAATATTTGTGAAAATAACAAACCACTTTCCTTTATAATAATCTATAAAAATTTTTCTTGGCTTTCCTTTAGTTAATTAAAATAAGTTTAATTCACTTAATGTCTATTGTTGTGTTCTATGTGTCAAGTATTGGGGAAACAAATTATTTACGTGACATGGCAATTTCCTACAGGGCACTTGCAAACTTGTTAGATGAGATGTTGCTCTTGAAACAAAAAGTCGACGGAGTTTACAGAGTTAAGCTCTATGTAAAGGGACGGTTTTTCATACACTGATCATCATTTAAAATTCGGTGGTGGGAAGGGAAACGGCAAAAGTATGTTGTGTGTGGGGGGTTGTCCACTTGTGCGAAAAAATAAAATCAAATCTAATTTTCACTTTTTTTCTTTTTCCAGTTTGTAGTGGTTAGAGGTGGGAAATGTTCAAGAAAGAAATCAGTTTCCTAAAGTTTTTAGAACAAAAACCCTTAGGGGATTGGATTTTTCTTTTGCTAAAACAACAACTGCAAATGGATATTTATATAGAGAGTTAGGTCAAACCTAACAACTTAAGAGTTTATTTTTAGATTTATGTTTGGCCAATGGGGAAATATGGTAAATGAACCTTATGTTCTTAAATGGACATGCAGCTGAGCTCAAAATATTTCAAAAATCTGACAGAAGGCACTGAAGAGCATCAGCTTTCCTAGGCATTATTCAGTGACAATATTACTACTAGTTTCTTTTTTTCCTTCCTTCCTTTTTTTTTTTTAACTTACTTTCAGTTTTAGTACTCAAGAGCTCTACAGTTTTGAAGATGCCAAAACAAAGAGAATAAAGATTATGTAAACATAGAGATATAAATAGAAAGTCCAGTAACTTCAGCTGACCATGCAGCAGAGATGTGCTCTCCAATATGGGAGCCACCAGCCATGTGAGGCTCTTGAGCACTTCAGAGGGGTGGAGTCCTTATTGAGACATGGAGAAGTGTTAAATACACGCTGGATTTCTAAAATGAAGTATTACAAAAATAAAATAAAATGTCCATTCAAATTTTTATATTGACTACATGGTAAAATGGTAATATTTTAGACATAACTGGTTAAATAAAATATATGATGACAATTAATTGCACCTGTTCTTTTTCCTTTTAAAATGTGACTACAAAAAATATTTTAATTGCAAATGTGACTCCCAAAGTCTTTCTACTGTACAGCATTACAGTAGAGCAGTGGAATTAAGAGCTGGGCTTTGAAGTAAAGCTACCTGGATTTAAACCAGACTACTGATGTACCAGCCATGTGACCCTGGGCAAAGAATGTAGGCAATCTGTGCTTCAAGTTTCCCTACATATAAATTGTGAACGATAAACTATTCCCTATATCATAGGGCCGTGTGAGTGTTCAGTGTGCAGAGCCGGGTACACAGCAAGAGTTCACTAAGGGTTGGTTCTATCATTCTTACTTCAGAATCCAGAAGAGTGAGAGACATTTTTCTGCATGAAGCAGCTCTCAAAATGAATTTTAAAAAATAAATAAATAAAAATAAGTCAAAATCAGGAATTTACTGAAATGTTTTGCTGATCCCTCTTCCCCACTCTACTGTAGCCAATGTATTACATTGAGAAGAAATTAAACTATCCCTCTAACAAGGGACATTTTCAAGATTTGTAGATTCCCTCTAGGTATTTTTCACTCTCCTTAGGGGCCCAGTTCTCTGAGAAGGCCAATGTAATTAGACAAAACTGCAGATGTTTGTCATTTCATAGAGAATAAATGGATTTGATACAGGGATCTGACTTTAGAAAAATTAAGATTACGTATCTGATAAGCCTGAAGTCATGGGCGCTATCCTAAAAACAATAATAATAATTACTTATGTTGAGTTTTTGCTGCTTCTTAAGCATTATCCCTGAGGGCTTTACATGTTTGTCTCAATTAAATTTACACAACTGTTCGTCGAAGTAGGTATTATTATTTTCTCCATTTTATGGTGAAATGGTATCTCAAATAGGTTCAGTAATTTCCAAAATCATATAGGCAGTAGCAGGCAAGGACTGATTATAACTCATCTGTGGACATATATTGCTAGGGATCTTATTAGTTCTCAGACAACTGACAATAGGTCTGCATAGCACTGATCACAGCCCTGCGGAGAAAAAGGAATGCCCTCATTTTATAGCAAGGATATCACATAAGTGAAAAAGCAATAGCTATTAGGATCTGTTTCTGCTTGAGCATGACTTCAGAAATTAAGTTGTTTTCATAATTTCTTGTAGTTCACTCAGCATGATATTTTTGAGGTAAGTAAAAGTCCACATTTCATTTATCTCTGCGGTCACACCACATAATACAACACTGAGCACATGGTTAGTGCCTATTTAATGACTGTTGAATGAATAAGTGTATGAGTACGTGCGCCACTAGCCTTTCTTAGCCAGGGCTTGTAATCTCAACCACAGAACACAGAAATGTTTTGAGCGTGATTATTTGCTCAATTCTCTGAAGTATGTACAGAGCAAACACCATTCCAGACCCACAGGAAAGAAGTTGATTCATTGCATACAATGGATGCCTTAGGACATTAGGGCTTAATTCCCTCTTGGAATCTCATACAGAACAGTTCATACCTAGATTATTTCATAGTCTTTGAGGACTATCTTGACTTTAGTCAGAGGTGACAAACTACAGTCTGGTTCAAATGTGACTCATAACCTGTTTTTATGAGGCTTCTTAACTAAGAATGTTTTTTTTTTCATTTTTAAATGTATGCAATATGCAATATGCAACAGACCACCTGTGGCCTGTAATGCCTAAAATGTTTACTATATGACTCTTTACAAAACAATTTTGACCTCTGCTTTAGGTCAAAGTGGCTATATATCCAACTGGAGCAGGACTAACTTACCTGATAATATTTTAGAAGACCTCTGTGATCCATGGTTCCTAAATTCTTCCCTATCAAACTATGTTACTTGATTTCGTTTGTATATGGACATCAAATAACAGTCTTACCCCTCCCCAGAGATCTCTATGAAAATGCACATACTTTCCACAGCATGGCATAGACGGCAATGCCTTGGACTCAGAGTGACATGGATGCCAATCTCAGCTTTTATTAGCAGTTGTTTATTAGGTGATAAAGTCGAGTATGTAGAGTTAACTTCCTCATTTAATAGTCATAAGTAAGGTACACACCCCTATCAATAGTGCTTCTCAGTGCACAGCATCTGTATTGGTTATCTATCACTATGAAACAAACGACCCCAAAATGTAGTAGTGATTTTTTTTGAAAACTACATTTATTATTTCATAATGTTGTGGCTTAGAAACCTTGGCCTGGCTTAGCTGAATCCTACAGCTCAGTGTCTCTCACAGTATATAATCAAGATGTCAGCTGAATCTGTAGTCTCTCAAGATGTCAGCTGAATTTACAACTGGGTTAGGATCTGATTCCAAGCTCACTCACTTATTGTTGGCAGGATTCAGAGTTTTGCAACTGTTGGTTAGCAGCTGCCATCAGTTCCAAGCCTGGGGGATTTTCCATGCAGCAGCTCACAATATGGCTGCTGGTTTCATCAAATTGAACAAGCAAGAGTGCTAGCAAGACAGAAGTGACAGTCTTTGTAAACTAATTTCAGACGTGATAGCCCATCATGTTTTTTTGTGTTTTTTTTTAATGTGAAGAAATCATACAAGGGCTTGAATTTCGGGAGGTGGTGATCATCGGGGTCCATCTTAGCAGGCTGCCTTCTACACCATAATGATCATGGGGCATGGAGTCCATAGGGTGGAATAAGGTTGTCATAGTAGGACTGGAGAAAAGGCAAAACTCAGTGGAGTCTATCAGTATCTCTAGGAGACCATGTGATGAGCACCACAGCTTTGGAAAATAAAAGAAAAGTGAACACACTCTTTTGTTCTGTAACTTACAAGCTATATACCCTTGAACAAGTTACTTTATATTCTACGAGCCTCTGTTTCTTCAACTATAGAATGGAGATTCTAATACCTATCTTGCAGAGTATGTATAAATATTAAATTAGATAATATGGAGAAAGCCCCCAGCACAACACTTACCATATGGTAGATGGTCAATAACAATAGTTATTATTATTTCCCTTCTTACCTGCATTCTAGTGTATCAAACTAGCAGTCAATACATTTCAAATCACAAAGGTCTGTACAAAGAAAAAGAAATCCAGGAAAGAAGTTTCAGAGAAAACAGCATTGCGATAACAATAATACTTTAGTTTAGCACTTCGCACTTAACGAAGTGTTTTCGTGTTTTCATATGCTTTATTTTACTTGATTCTCATAAACCCTGTAAAGATAGTTTTAAGGCTTATCTAGACTCATATTTGTCAACTGGGAAAACGAAGAAACAGAAAAGTTATATGCCTTACCCAGGATTGCATACTAAATCAGTACATCAGTAAAGGACCTCTGAAAAAGTGCGGAAGGGGTCAAGGTATCTGGTGGTGTCAGAACCAACAATATGCTGAAATCAGAGTTATGAATGAGGCAGAGGCAGTATGGTCAGGAATCCAAAGGACCCCACTCTCCAAAGTTCGGTGCAAGCCAATGAGTCAGAACCTGGGAAACAAGTGACTGGCCTTGCCCAGACTAGAGTTCAGAGCATATGCATCACAGAAAAAACACACACACACACACACTCACAAAAAAACAAAAAACAAAAAAAAAAAAGAAAAAGAAAAAAAGAAAGAAAGAAAAAGGCAGCCATAAAATAACTGTTTGAATGCAAAAGAGCAAGGCAAGAGAAGTCCGCGTGGTGAGATGGTCACAGTCTAATGGAAGAAGGAACAAAGGGGACCTCCCAGCAGACAGATCATTCAGGTGGAGCTCTGAGAGCCAAGCAGTAGTTAGCAGAGAGCTGCAAAGGAGCGCCAGCTCACGTGGTGGGGGGAGGGCACTAGTATATACAGAGGGGCTTTCCTAGGTGAATTGGTTCAGAGAGGTTGTGCAGTTAACGAGCAAGGGGTGGGACTCTTTCCTGATGGAAACCTAGTTCCAGAGTTGACTAATTTTAAGTAGGGGAATGACATGATCAGATTGATATTTTAGAAAAATCACTTGGACTCAAAGAAAAAAATAGAATAATGGGGGAAAGATTTCCAACAAAATGATCTATTCTCAGAGAAAGTTCTGAGAAGACTGTACTTAATCAAAACAACTTAATTTTGTGTATATTTTTCCTCTGTATGCTTTATACCTAGTTCCATTTTTAACATATTCTGAGTGATTCCCATTAGAGACACATTGATTTTAGACTGGAAACTACTTTAATTGGTAACCTGGATTAGGAATTCTCTTCAGAATGTGAGATATTGTGTTTAACTTCACTTTACTCATGAACTTCTTAAAGACACGCTGAGCTGAGGTTTGATAGCTACTGTGTTTTTCTGTCATTTATAGTTGAGTTTCTATTCTATTTCAGAAATGATAACTGCAAAATAGTTTGTTTTTAGGGAAATAAATGAGCCATAATTTTTTTTTTATCATTTGTTAGTGGCATGTGCCAATCTAGTTGGCAGTGCATGACAATAAGTATCTTCCTTGCTTTATGGGAATAACAAATTTAAATATGACTTCGTTTTAAAATGTATTTGGAGGGAAACAAGATACACATCAAACATATCACAAGCACAATAAAGAATAAGATATTTGCACCTAACTCTCTACACAGCCTCTTACAGCTTCTCTAGTAGTGAGAAAGAAACAGTATGGAAACTGCTTCATGAAGCACTACAGCCAGCTGATGTTCTTAGAGTTGAATATGTAATTCTATAGCATCAGTGAAAGGGATGGTTGGTTTTTTTGTATGTCCAGAGGAATACTGGAACAATGTTTAGAAAACAAAGTTATTATTATGGACCCATGATTTATGCCATAGATGATCCTAAATTTTTGTTTTCCCCCAATTATTTTCTTAATTTCCTGAAATATAAGCCAACTATTGAGGGTTGATGCTGTGTGGTAATCATTAGTGCTGCTCACCAAAAATTTCCAGTTCTTTCCAAGCACAGGATAAATAGTAGTTGCCTGTCCCTTAAAGGTAAAAGCACCCATATGACTCATTTTGGTTAATAATATAAAAAAGTGATATGTGTCATATATGAGGAGAGGTTCTGAGAAGCAGTAGCTCTCATCACTCTGGCATGTCAAGTGGGTGTGTTCCGGGTGGTGGCCATTCCATAGGCCTGAGTCCCTGAGTGAATCCCAGAGGCCCCTTGGAGACTTGGTGGACATATAGCATATGCAAGAAATGAATGTGTATTTTTATTGCAGCAAAACTAGCCTATCTTGAATAATACTGAAATTGGTACATAGACCTGGAGTGCTACCATAGCAAATAAACTTAAAATATATGTCAGTGGCTAACGGCTGGGCAGTGGACAGTGAGCAAACTCCCATTGGAGACTATAATGGTCATCCATGTCCTATGGCTGTTTTACCAAAACATTTGATAAAACTGTTGCCTATGATAATGTGGAAGACTGAAAATGTAACTCTAGAGGAAAAATATTAGCAAACAGTATTAGTGGCATGTATTGATTACTACCAGTTGACTGTATTTTACAAGGCACCATAGAAACAGATGACCTGAGAAACAATCAAGTGGTTTGCAAACACCAAAAAAAAAAAAAAAAAGGAAGTGTCCAGAAATTTGGACACAGACCTTCAGGGTTGGAAATGACAAATTCCTCTCTTCACCAGGTAAAAGATAAAACTTAGGGCTTTGATGCACGAAGGCCTATTATGCCATGTGACAAGCGTCATATCAAGGACATTACAGGCTGAATTGTGTCCCTCCGATATTCATATGTTGAAGTTCTAACCCCAAGTACCTCAAAATGTAATCCTGTTTTGAGATGGAGCCTTTAAAAGGGTAAGTAGGTTAAAATGAGGCCATTAGGGTTGTGCCCTAGCTCAGTAAAACTGGTGTCCCTAGAAGAAGGAGAGAAATGCCAAGGATGAGAGCACACAAAGGAAAGGTCATGTGAGGATATAGTGAGAAAGAGGCCACTGTGAGCCAAGAAGACATGCCTCAGGAGAAACCAAACATGCTGACACCTTGATCATGGACTCCAGCCTTCAGAACTGTGAGAAAATAAAGTTTTGTTGTTTAACAGTTGCTTAAACAACAGAGGTACGATGTTATGGCAGCCCTAGAAAACTAATACAAAGAAAATGACCATGACACTGCTGAATGAAATTAGGTGTTTCAGCAAAAACCAGTAAATATTTTCCATTGGACCAACTATCACAGAGCTCCAAGTTCCAAAAATTAAGAGAAAGAGTGAGGCATGGGATTAAGAAAGCAAACACATATGGCAAATCTGAGAAATATGTCAAGTAAAAATCTGTGGGTGTCTATAGACACATGTAGTCATTTGGAATCCAGATTAGAAGCTGCATTTATCATTTTGGCAGATAACACACACACAAAGTAGTAATGGAAGGGAATTTCATAAAGAGGCAGTTTACAGCAGCATGTCAGAGTTGAGGAATCAATTAGGGAGGATGAGGTAGGTACTCAGGGACTAGCAACAATAGGAAACCTCTAGCAACCCTAGGCCTGAAGGACAGAAAAACGCACAGTGTGACAGAATCCTGGTGAGGTCTGGAGCTATGAAAGAAAGGGTTCAAGTCAGGACCTGGGGCCACAGAGGATGACAGCCACCACGAGGGTTGCAGCAAGGGCAGGGACAGGAGATTCAGGATGGGGAGAAATACCCCAACCTCTCTCTCTTAATTTCTGTCCTCCAATTTCCTGCCTATATGTTATTGCCTGAATGTTTATGTCTTCCCCCAAATTCATATGCTGAAATCCTAACCCCCAAAGGTGATGATCTTAGTAGGTGGGGCCTTTGGGAAATGCTTAAATCCTGAGGGTAGAACTCTCATGAATGAGATTAGTGCCTTATGAAAAGAGGCTTCACAAGTCTCCCTAGTCTCTTCTGTCATGTGACGATAAGAGAAGCCTGTGACCCAGAAGAGGGCTCTCACACAACCATGCTAGGACCCTGATCTTGGACTTCCATGCTCCAGAACTGTGAGCAATAAATTCTTGTGTTTCTAAGCTACTCAATCTGTGGTATTCTGTTATAGCAGCCTGAACACACTGAGACACTGTGCTTTCCACTCACCAAATCAACAAAAAAGGCCAGAGGGGAGAGAAGTTTGGATAGTGCCTTCCATCGGCGTCATCTCCTTAGGTACAGAACAAGGCAGAAAAAGGAGTCTCGTTGATGGGGAAAAGGGAGAATGACCAACACAGAAATTTGCTAAACCTTTAAGAGAGATGTATTGCCAAAGAAAGAACAGCTTTGAATGAAGGAGTGAATGTTTGAGATTTGAAACGACCCTGGGGCCCCCAATCCTCTACCGGTCAGGCGTAGGACGCTGCTCATCGCTTCCTGGTTGAAGAGTTTGAGCCTAATGAAGCAATATTCCCACCACTCATAGGCCATCGCTTTTGCCCAGCAGGTTCTTATAGTTTCCGTGGATCAGTGATTACCTGTGTCTCCTTTTCGTCTCCTTTCTGATGGCAGGCATTAGCGCTGCTCTGTTTCTCTTTGCACTTCTCCCAATTCAAGTTAGACGGCAGCACGCCTTGCTCTGATCAATGAAATGTGAGTAAGGTGATGATATGTATCACTTCTGAGTGGAAGCCTTAAGAACTAGGATGTGATTAATTACACTCTTTCTTTTCCTTTCCTTTTGGCACAGCCCCCACTACATTCAAGATGGCGGTTCCTCCATCTGATTTGGTCACTGAGGCCCCACAAAAAGCAGAAGCAATGAATGTGTGTATCATGAGCAAGACATTCATTCCAATTGTTTTAAGTCACTGAGAGATGTGGGGTTGTCCGTTTATACCCCACCCTAACCCAGCCAATCCTGACTGATAGGTGTAGACAGTGAATTAACAGCTGCAGGTTAGACTATGTGATAGTAAGTGCTAAAGTGGAAACAATAACTTTAGAATCCTTATTATTAATGCCTCCATTGTCATTCTGTAGGGCCATTTTAATTGTGAAACATGGAATTTGATTCAGCTATCTCTATCCCCCACCGCCCCCCATATGGCAATGAAAAATGTCCCTGTCTTGTGCTTCCTCAGAGCTTCAGCTTAGTGGTTGCCTATAATCTAAATTGAACTGAATAGTAACGGCTAATAACAAGTGTTTGTTTTCTTTTCACCAGAACTCAGTGGGATCCTCCATTGTGTCAGCACATTTCTAGGCCTCAGGTACAATACAGTGAATAAGAAAGATAAGACCCATCGGATACCCTACAAAATCTTTACAACATTATTGTAATGTTGTAAACTGTCTTTCGATGAATACTTGTCTTATTAGGGAGACCATTTCATGGATAGTGTAGGTGCCTGACCACTGCGCTGTACGCCTGAAGCTAAAGCTGAATAATATTGTATGTCAACTATAATTTAATGTATACATAGTCATAGGATGTGGAGTACAGCATAGGGAATAGGGAATTGTAACAGCTATATATGATGTCAGAGGGATAGTAGATTGGGAGAAGGGGGTTATCACTTTGTGAGGGGTATAAATGTCTAACTATTGCATTGTTTTGTACACCTAAAACTAACTTAAAAAAAAATCTGGAGAAAAAAAGAAAGAAAAAAAAAAGAAATGATAAGACCCCTGCTTGCAGAAGCTGCCTTCTAGCAGCAGGCAACCAGCAGAGATATAAGTGACTCAACCACTTTAGTGGTGATGTTGGAGAAGTCTTCTCTGAAGGGGTGATGTTGAAAGTAAACTCTGAATGACAAGAAGCCAGCCATGTGAAGACAAAGAAAAGGAAAATTTAGAAAGGGAGAGCAACTCGGGCAGACGCCCTACAGCAGAAATGAGCTTGGCATATTTGAAGAACAGGCAGAAGACCACAGGGACAAGTCATAGGATAAGCCTTTCACGGAATGGGCAGATTCAGGTCAGATATGGCTTTGTATGTCAGGGTAGAAGTTTGGGATTTATCCTCAAAACAATGGGAAGTCACTAGAGGATTTTAATCAGAGGAGGGATGTACTCTTATTAAATGGCAAGAAGCTCACTCTAAGTGCTGCGTGGAGAATGAATTAAGAGGAGACAAGTATGGAAGCAGCTGGATGAATTAGGAGGGCTCTGCAGCTGCCCAGGTGAGAGGTCATGGTGATGGAGAGAAGGCAGATTCAAGATGTTTTAACGTGAATTTGACATTTCTTAATGCGAAAGTGAATGAAGGGATGAGAGAATGATGAATGACTCCAAGAGTTTGGCTTCAGCAATTGCATGGGGATTGGAGCCACTTAAATAAACTGGGCTAGACGTCACTTAGGTGCTTTCATAGCATTTGTGCTTAATTGTGGCCTTTAATGCCAGGATTGTGAGTACTTGGAGGATTCCAGAACTAGTAGGGGAAATATTTTTTTAAAAAAAGAAAGAAAGGAAGGCGGGGGGAGTAAGGGAGGGAGGGAAGAAGGAAGGAACAGGAGAGGGAGAAAAGATGGAGGAAGGAAGAAGAAAAGAAGGAAGGAAGATGAGCTGATTTTCCTAAATTTGGCAATGAAAAGAGGATCTCTTCATGGCATGAGGTGATCCGACCTTGAAACTTTCATCTTCCCACTAGACTCACCCCTCCCCTTGGTGAAATCTTCCCCTTTCACCCAGATAACGAGAAGGTAGGGGAAATCCGTATTTTCCTTTAATGTTATATCCAAACTCTTAGAAAGGATTAAATAAGAGAATTTAGGTGAGACAAACAAATTTTAACATGAAGTGGAGAGGAATGTCTCCTCTCAGTTCTCTGTCTCAGAGAACTGCAGAATGGGGTGAAGTAAATAAGCATCTTTTTATATATTCTCTGTAAATCTAAAAATATTTAGCTGTCTTGTATACTAAAAATAAGTATTAAATCTATGATTTCTAAAGCAATGCATTTTTTCAACTTTTTAAAATGAGATATATGTGACATACAGCATTGTGTAAGTTTAAGGCATACAACCTATTGATCCGGTACATTTATGCTGCAATATGATTACCATCGTAGCATTAGCTAACACCTCTATCGTGTCACATAATTATTATTTCTTCTAGTGCTGGAAGCAGTTAAGATCTAGTCTCTTTGTCAGTTTAATGTTTATAACACAATTTTGTTGTCTATAATCACTGCCCTGTGTATTAGGTCACCAGGAGTTATTTATCTACCAGTTGGTAGGTACACCAGTGTGTACCCTTAAACAATCTCTCTCCCATTCCCCCACCCCTCATCACCTGGTGACCACCATTTTACTGTCTATAAAGCAATGCACATTAAATGTTTAAAGTACCACTTGATATTAATTCTATCGCTTGTTGGTATAAAATTTCTCAAATGCTCAGCTAATACTAGGCCTTCAGTTGTATTATAACTAAGAGTTGCCTTTTTCATAGTTGACACCATGTAATATCAAATGAGTGCTTTTCTGCTATATGTTCACTATAGAGTAGCTGTTTGCAGATTGCTGTTAATAATAGAGCAGCTTAGTTCTGAACCTATGTTTCAGGAACAAGGTTGAGAACTAAAAAGAGGAAGGTGAACCATAAACCCTGGTGCTGGGAGAGAGAATCAGGATATTCAAACAGATGAACCCCAGGCTTCTCAGATTTGTGGTCTTCTGGATCTTAATCATTATTCTCAGCAGCAGGGAGAATTTAAAATAATTGGATTTCTACAATAGATAAAGAGGTAGTTTACACAGGATCTTACCATTTGCGTTAAAAACAGAAGTATACATAAAAGCAAGGAAACCACCAAATAGTTAAGATCCACTTGAGCAAAAATAGCCACTTCCGGGTTCAGCTGTATTTGCACTAAAGCCCACTGATGGCCCCTGGCAATCTAAAGGATCCCTTTATTTTATTCTTTTTCTTCTTAAAAGACAATATTCAAACCAAAACAAACAAACAAACAGGGGCGATGAGTTATATAATCTACACGCTAAAAGACGAACCATTTTTATTTCTTACTGCATTGAATTGGAAAGGAACACTCAGTCCAAGGACATGGTAATCCATCTCCTGTTTCTTTGTCCACAACTACAAGTAGGAGATAGTTCAGAGCCATTGCCAATCAGAAAATACAACAAAGCCCTATTTGCTTCCCATTTGTTTACTGGCAGATCACAGGCCACTTCCCTCATATCTCTGACATCCTGTTAGCTCTTAGGGGCTCCATCCAGGCTTACCAAGAGTATTTCAGAAAAGAAAGAGCATCTGAAAAGGTTCCTCTTTTTGTTCCGAGTACATGTCATAGTTGATTTGAGTTTTTAAAGTATTTTCTACCCTTGTTTGTTTCTTAATGCAGTACCAAGATGTAATTTGTAGGGAAGCCAAAACTGGAGACATGCTGAATACGTGAATACTGAGGAAGTGGTTTCCTTAGCAATAACAGGCATGTGAAAGTCAAAACTTCCTTTCCTTCTCATGTGACCTTTTTTCAAAGTAATTCAGATAGAGGACAATGGAATTGAATTCCAAGCACCCACAGTGTTCATGAATTGCTAAGCAATGATTCACCAAGCACCCAAATTACTCTAGACTGCTTGAGCATTTTATTAGTGAAATTGCTTTGTATTTAAATTCTTCCTCACTTTGTACATCAGTTTTCCTGAAGCCTACAGGCCACTTTTCCACCACTCTGAGAAAATGTAGATACAGAGAGTAGTCCTAAATAGTGATTAATATAAGGACTTTAGAATGTCAGGAGTTAGAACATTACATACAATATTCATGACTATTCAGTACCCTTGGTTACATTGGAGACTGGATAGTTATGGAAAGGTTTGTTTGATAATTGAAGTCTATTATTTACTCAGAATAAGTAATATAATTTAATTGTTTGGCAACTCCATATATGATAGTTTAGAAACACTGAAGCTTTCATTCATTCTAATTACCGATTTGTCTTGACCCACTCATCCTAAAAAAAAAAAACCAGTGCTATATTTGACTTAGAAATACAATGTTCTGGTTAGTCATCAAAGGTTAAGTGGTAGTAACTTATTAAACAATCTATTAGCAAGCTGGAACTTTGAGGTGTCATGCTCTTGTGCCTTTAATTAAATTGCAGTGTTCTTGAAGAGTAAAGACAAGGTCGTCCTAGGAACTCTGTATTTCTCTTTAGAGTCTCTGAACCTCAAAATCACTCACATTACTCAACTTCTTAGGAAAATCATTCTGTGAAGTGACTGCAGTGAGGGTTGCCAGACAGACCCAGGACCCAGGGAGTTGGGTGACCTTTCCTCTGTGTTCCCTGTGTGTCATAGAGCTCATAGTGACGCTCATATTGGGTTACTATACTCCCACAGTGTGTAAAGAGAGGACCTAGCAGGGTGTATGTTGCATAGTAGTTGCTCAATAAATATTAGTTTTGCTTCTTTCCTCTACATGTGCTCTACGTTCTGACATTTTACATCCAATTTACTCTGATTTGCTCCTGTTTTAATGGCTCACCTGGATTCAGAAGTGGCCTGGCATAGATCTTCATGTGCAAATGGGCCCCAACCATTATCTTCCTTGCTAGTAAATAAAAGACGAATCCTAATAAAAGGATCTTCAGTGAATTCATGCTCTGACCACTTTCAACAGTGCTTGTGAGATTGTTTAACAATCTGAGCTGCCCAGGCGAGCAGGGTAATTTTCCATATCCTCTAACAATGACATTGGAGATACAAAGTTTCTAACCAAGGCTGGCTCTGGCAGGCGGGTGCTAGCTCACACTGCTGATTTGACCAGTCCAGCTGCCACTAGAACCCAAGTAACTAGGAAAGTAATTGATTGTCTTTTGGAGTAGAATAGCCAGGGGAAAACAGTGTGTGTGTGTGTGGGGGGGGGGCGGGGGGAGAATGTAACAGTGATTAGTAATGGCTTGCCAGAATATTACTAGTGTTTATTTGTGGTTGACTCAGCTGGGCAGACAAAGGTGACTCCAGGAGTAAAGACTGACCTTGGCTAAATCACTTTCTCTCTCTAGACTTTGGAACCTTGAATTAAATTATAGGTTTTTAAACTATGTTCCATGGAGTTTTGGAGTTCTGTTGTGCTGGGAGCTAGGGACAGTTGATAGAAAAGACACTTAGTAGGTGGAAGCCTGGGTTTCTGGGCTCAGAGAAGCTCTGCTCTTATCTGATTTTATATACTGATCTAACTTGCTAAAAGGATCCTTTGGCAAAAAGAAAAAATAAAGATATAGGCTATTTGTTTTCTAATTTCCTATAATTCTAGAATTATACAAAAACAGATTTATAGATTGGAATTAATATGAACACCAATTAGCAAATACAAAACAACAACAAAAACATGAACCACAAATTCTGTTTTATGATGAAAGACTATTCAAATCTTAGTCGGAATCTTATAAATATCTATTTTGGTCCACATGGTGTTGAGAAAGATGTCATAGATAATTCACGTTACATCTGTGGCAATTAGTTGAAGGAAACAACAAAAAAGGCAGCACAAGATGATGTTAACATGCTTGTAAATCAGTATAGTTCGCCCTCTAACACAGGGGGCAAAGTCCCTAAAACCAGGGATATCTCACATTTACCTATTTTACTAATTCTTTTTGACCTTTGAAAATGTCAAAGGCACCATTGGGTGTTCGAAGTGAAGGCCTTAAAAGTAGATAATATTTCATCCACATCATCAGGAAACATTAGGAAAAACCAGAGTCACAAAAGAGTGCTGGCAACCCTCGTTTTCGTCACGTAGTGGTTCTCTCAGTAACAGAGCTGGGGTCACTCTCTGCACAACCTGTTTTTTAAGAGGTGAATTGTTTGATACCTGTTTCCTATTATCCAGTGTCTTCAGAAAAGGCTGAAAATAAAGCAGCCAGTCTTTCTGGCATGGTTTTACCCCTATTAAAAAGACTATTGTTGAACTGTTCAAATTGGGATGCTTTGATTGTTAGCAAGTTCAGCAGGCTATGATTACAGTAATTACAGACCTGTGAAGGTCAAATTGACAAAACTGAATATGAACTGGAACTGAATATAAACTGGGACAACACACTGCACTAGTTCTTTCTACACTCTTTGGAATTTGTTATTGTTGTTCTAAGAGTTGCCAAGTGGTAAATCTGTAATAAAAAACAAAATAAATGAAAGTCATTGATTTCACAATTTGGCTTTGACTACTTAGAGTCACTATGAGAGGTACTGAAGCGAATGCTACATTGTACTTTCCAGTCCAGGTATATTTTTGGTTCTCTTGCCTTTCCCTCTAGTCATGGCCTTGAGTTTGTGTGATGTATTTAGGTACTTTTTAAAGCACGTCATGAGTCTTCAATGTTTCCCTCCCTTATTTTTTTTCTTCTTCTCAAGAGTGTGACACTGGCTACAAAGTGGACAGACACAATTTTTTATTTGTAAATGTGTTGTATTGTGGGATATTTAGCAGAAACAGCTCTCACAGTGAGAGAACCCACAAAATTATACGAAAATAAATGAAACAATCCTCTGACAATCGCCTAGCCAAAGACCAGAATAGAATTACTTCTCAGGTACACTAAATATAAACAAGTCTTATTTTCCTTTTTCCTTATCGATGGCCTCAAACAATAGTCTAAGTAATAATTAAGCAAAAATACCTATGATCATGTGGAGGCATGAAGAAAAGTTGAAAAAAATAAATATAAATCCTTTCTACACACAGATAGTTTGTGTAGTATTAGGAAATGGTACCGGGCCTAAACAAAGGCTGTGTGTGAAGGAAGACAAAATAGTGGAGACGAGTGGAAATTAATCAATTCACAAAATCCAGATGTTTTGTCTACTTCAGAGCCAAGTATCTGATTTTTGGCTGCCTGAAATTGTCATGTTTCCTCCAGATGTTTGGTTTCAGGTAGACATAGTCATAACCTCACATGCCTGATTTCATTATAATTTATCATATTGTTCAAAATTTAAAGTGGCTTATGACAAGAATAAGGATAGGATAACCCAAGCCTCTTTTCATGTTTTAGTAAAAATAACATTGTTAAACAATTTTTTAAGGGATGAAATTATGTCTCTCATGCAAATATAAAATGAGCATGTCACAGATTTTATTTAACACATAATTAATGAGGAAAATGGTAAAATGTTACAAATGGTTCAAAGGAGAATTCTAAGAACCTTGTATAGAAGGATATAGGTATATATAAAGGAATTTTGAAGTGAGATTACAAAGTTTGTCTATCCACAGGGTAATAGTCAATGACATTTTAGCAGGCACAATTATTTTTCATTTCTATGGACAAGAGTCATTTGCATTAGTACCAGTTTTCTGGAATTTAGAGTTGTAAAATAGCTCAAGGACAATGGAGGACTGAGATAAACCAGGAAACTGCACTAAATAAGACACTCGCTAGTCCTTTTTATTCCAATTTCAAAGTCTTTATTCATAAAAGACTGTTTACTAAATGAAAATTACTTAGGTATAAAAAATTTCTGAACCCTCAAGGTACTTTTACTTAATATCACCTAATTTGCCACTTTCTTAGGCTCTCTCAATTATGTTACTGATTCTTATAGATGCCTTGCTACAACCCCTTGTTTTAACTGCCTCCTGTTCAACCTGTTGGCGAGAGCGATTCCTGCCCTAACCTAGGGTGATGGGAAGGGCCAATCACACAACATCTGACACTGGGCAGGTGCACCTAACAGCAATTTCTTAGTCACATATATGCACAGGCCGGGGGAGGAGGACACCATGCCTTTCAAAGCCACACAGGGGCTGCATTTGGGAAGAGAGTAAACAGCCAGGGCTGTGAGAGGCGGGCTTTACAGTGTGGAAAGGATGAGCCACACCCCCTTCTCTGGTTCCCACAAGAGGATGGGATTGGCTGGTTTGAATAATTCCACGGGCTGGCAAGGAACTGAAACCTTCTACACACCTCGTCTGCTTAACATGGAGGATTGTTTGACGAGGGGGACCTTATCCACTGGAGCAGAGCCGGCAGGGAAATGTGTGGAAGGCCACTTGAGTGCTTCCCAATTTTACCAGATGTCAATGCAGCACATAACACTGAGTCTTAATTTTAGGCCTTGCACCACACATCTTGACAGCAGCAACTAAATTTATCCATTGAGTAAACAACTGACTGAGCTCTTACTATATGCCAGGTGCTGTACCAATCTCTGGGCATGCAGTACTGGGGGGAAAATAAGCTCCCTGTCTTACATTTTAGGGAAAAAGAAAGGCAATAAACAAAGACGTAAAATACCTAGTATGACAGAAAATAAAAAGAACAATGAGCAAATGGTAAGCAGGGTATTGGGAAAGGAGGTGCAGAGCGATGGAGGTGGGAGCACTGTGTTCATATTTTAAATGCGGCAGTGGTGCTACTTCACTAAGAAGATGACACTAGAAATAAAACTTAAAGGAGTAAGCCATGAAGATACGTGGTGAAAGACCTTGGAGATGGAGAGGCCAGCAAGTGCCACAGACGTGCAGCTGAAGAATGTCCTCATGTTCAAGGAAAGTAATGGGTCCGGTATGGCTAGAGTCTGGATTCGAGGCAGAAAGGGTCCCACTGAGACACAGAGGCTGGAGCATGAACTGTGCAGGGCTTTCCAGCCTTTGGTTTTTACTGAAACAAATGGGAACCCATTGAAGGGAGATGGACAGAAGAATAACCCATCAATTGACTAGTTTTTCCTCTTTCATCTCTCAGAGGACCTAGAGAAGTACTGAGAATATAAAAGCTACTCAATATATTATTGCTGGTTAATTGTAAAGGGGGCAACACTTTCCTTTACTGCTTCCCACAGTTTTCTACCATGATGACAATTAGATGTAGGTGGCTTCTCCCCTAAATATATGCTCATTGCAGAGAAATAGGCACTCAGAAAATGCAGCTTATAAATAGCTGAGTTGTGGAGGCAATACCTATTTCTTCCCCGATCACATCTCCTAACAGATCTGGGTCTCCCCACCATAGAAAACATGGCAGGGATAAGAGAAACCTACACACTTACATGCAGTAGGGGATACAGTCTTTCCCTGCCCAAGCAAATTCCAGAATTTCCTGCACCCTGGCAGTATGTTTCAAACTGTATAGCAATTATAAATTTATACTGGGATGGACTCTTAAAACTTTCCCTTCTATGTACAAGTTCCCCTATAAAAACAGAACATGTTAGAAATTTCAAGATCAGCAACTTGACTATATATTGTGCTGTTTGACAGAAAGGACTCATCATTTAGTCCAGCCATGCCTCTCCACTCATGTCTGAGTAAATATAGACCTAGCACTGACGTAATTACCTTATTTTCACCTTTCCCCACCTTGGTCATAGATTTGATGTTTTCGCCATTAGCATTTAGAAAGCTTAGTGTGTAGAATAAAGAGTTGGCTGTGGGTATAGAAAACTGGAGGAATCACTTCATCTGCTGTAGGAATGTGTCATTCTGAACCCTGGAGCTGATTCTGCTTGGTTTTAATGAGGTGTCATCTCCTATCTCTTATATTATTTTTGACATATTAATAGTTATAATGGGAAAGAGCCCCCAAAATGTAGTAGTGAGAACAAGTTGTCTGACACGATACAGCAAGGGCTCGCATGCATCCTTTGTCACACTCTTCACTCCAGACACATCTGAAAATTCACCACCACCACTCCCAACTTTGCCTGGAAAGGAACACTCATCATCAAGATTCAACTCAAGCAGGACCTACTCTATGGAGAACCTTCTTCCTTTCCTTTCCTTGTCTCTCACAGGATTGGCCATGCACTCACTATACCCTAAAAACATTTTTATTACTGTGTATAAGGCACTATGTACTTCTAAGTCTGTTTCTCCTATTAGACTGGAAGCAATTTAAGGACAGGAGCTGCAATTCTATCATAGTTTCTTCCTGAATGCTGAGCCCAGTGCCTAGTACATAAAAGATTTAAGAAATATTGTTGATGGTTCATTTGTGTCATAGTCACTAAGCACAATGTTATACATGTGAGAATAAAGCCTAGTACACAGCTTTATTATTTAGAAAAGGCAATTCTTCTTTCTTAGAGGCAGCATTATTACATAACAGAGCCACCACTAGTGGCAGCGGGGTTTACAATATAAAGAGAAATAGGATCATTAGCCTCTAAAAAAGTCTCCATTTAAGCGTTATGTTACAACATATTTATTTAATAGAGATTTTCTCATATTCTCCCCAGCAGCAGCATCAATGAAAAACCCATTTTCAGTGGCTCTACAGGTCCAATTGAAATTTGTCTTTGGTGCAAACTCTTACTTTGTGTCAGAGAAACCATTTTGCTGAGGCTTTTAAAATCATGCACGTGTAACAGATTTACCCAACCACTGTTCTTGGGGAAGCCCTGACTACAAAAGCATCCAAATGCGCGTAGTTTGGAATAGGATTTGCACATACTCTATTCTCTCTCTCTCTCTTTTTTTTTTTAACCAAGTATTGGTTGCCTTCTTGGCTGGTAGCTTGACACTGCTGGGATTATTATGACTTTCAATAACGTTTTTTTGCCCCCTCTTATAGGCCCAGAGATGGGACGTTTGGGGCTCTATGTTCTAGAAGAAGAGGGCCTGAGAAAGTAACTATAGATCAGGGCACCACTTGTGGCAGCTTTCAGGGGCAAGAAGAAAGAGAGACCAAAGGGGCTCTTTGAAAGATAGGATATAAACTCTGACAGTGATCATTTAAAAGAATTTCCCATCCTGTATTATAAATCCGCTCTTATGCCCTACAGAGCTTTGTTAATTCTGTCAAACATGAGATCTTTGAGTTTCGGGAATAGAGAGATAGTGGCAGTGGCCTGGGAAAGAATAATGAGACAGTTGGTGGGGCGTGGCTTTGGCGCAGTGGTCCCTAGTAAGAAGTGACAAGAAAAAGCCAGAATAGCTTTCGGCAGCCCTGAGACCCTCACTAGGGATACTGAGAAATGCCTGAGTTCAGCTGGACTTCCTTTGGTCAGGCAGGCTGAGGACTCAGCTGGTGGTTGTTTGACTAGCCAAATAAAGAAGGAACCTTGAAAAACTGGAGAACCTAGGGGCAATGGGGTGACAAAGAGATGTCTTTTCTCAAAAACGTTGAAGGTAAGACTAAAATTGGCATATGTTGCAATGTCTCTCCTGAGGAGCAAAGGGTTGCCAGTGAGGTTCCCATAGCTTTTCTGTCTTTATTCCTAGACCTAATAAAAAAACATCCTAGGCCAAACAGGCCCCAGAGGTCCACAAATACCTCAGGGAAGCCACAAGTCTGGTCAGGAGCCATGAGAAGGAGAGGCAGGGATCAGATGGAAAGACAGAAGAGTTCCGGAGCGCTGAGAGAATTCCTCAGGGTACTGTCAGGGGCTTGAATTAAGAACCGAGGTAATGATGGCAGGAACCTGAAACATGGCACCGGTACTGACCAAGTGTGACAGATGAACGAACCAATCAGAACAGCCAGGGCAGTGAGCAGGCAGGAAGGTGTGCCTGCTGGCTGAAAGTCAGCCTGAGTCCTACAGCCTGAGACAAGAGTGGTCTCCAGCCGTCCCTACAGACAGTTGCCATCGCTGTAATCAGAGAGGCTGCCTCATAATGAAAAGCACCCTGCCTGGGATGAATTTTTCTGAAGGTGGACTTGTGCATGGCTGGTAAGGAATTCGACCATTTGGGAGGACCCCTTCCCCCAGATGCCCTTTTCCCTCTCCCCACTTCTCTTGGAGGCTCAAGTCTGAGCTATTTTTCCTCTGCTCCTACTGTTTCAGCGTGTTCTGCAGCATGCAGTCAGCTTTTCGGAATTCTGTGGGTGGCCAGGGTTTTCTCCTTTATTTCATGTGCTCAGTGATGTGGAAAGGAAAAAGTATGAACTCTGACACTTTCTTTCTGTGAACATTTTGATGACAGGACAAGTGGTAGTCTCAAATCTTAAAGCAGGTGGCAGAGGAGATCTGGAAGACACCTTATTTATTACCAGCAGCAGCTCCCCTCTCAGATCATTCCCAAATGCTGGCAGGGGCCCAACAGTTCAATTTGGAGAGACTCCTATTTTATTCAAGCCCCAAATGGAATAAACTATGCGATGGTTCACTGCCTAAATACCCATTCTCTCCCTTCTCTAACCCCTAGGTCTGTCCCTCTTGCGCCCTAGTCATCTTTGCTATTTCTCTCTTTCATTAAATTCCTTTGAAGTGGTGGATTATTTTTTTTGTCTTTGAAGACCCCTTCTGGCTAGTGGATTTCAGAACCGCAAGCGCTTTAAACTTTTCCTTCCTGGTTTGAATTAATACTGTACTCCACCTTTTTTTTCATTCCATTTTTGGGGACCGACTACTGTGTTGTTTTATATTATATTTTCATTTCAGAACTGTTTGAAAATGGAACTCGTGCCATGCACATGAATATTTTGCCTCCTCTTAGCTGATTTAATCAGCATGGATACCATTATTCATGCAATTGCATGAATAATTTATTTCACTGTTGTAAAAGTTTAATAAAAGTTTTCTTGTCTTTATCAAATTCCGTTACTCTTTTGTTCACTTTATAGCAGCAACATAATCAGAATATAAAGCAGTTCATATCAAAAAGCAATGAATGGCATAGACTGCATTAAAATGCTACTGTATATTTTATTGCCATTTTACCTGTGATTATATAAGATTTATACATAAAGAAAATATAGTAGCTTTATAGATCTAAGCACAAGCAGCATTACTGAATCAGTGCCATTTATAGATTAGAAAAATTTGGAATCAGATAATTACAAACTGAGATGACCAGGCATGGTTTCTGTCCATGCCTCTGTGTGTGTGTGTGTGTGTGTGTGTGTGTGTGTATGTGTGCGCGCGCGCGATCATTTACCCCCCTGTGTAATTCTACATTGGTAATGACTTCCTAATCCAGGATGATTGTTATTTCTTAAATAGAGGCACTAGAAATAAATATTTGTTCACAGTTAATTTTTCTGGTAAGCCTCTAAGTTAGCCACTTTCACCCAGTGACATTATTCTATAGATTAAAAGTATCTTAATGTTTACACGCATTCCTTAATGCTAGCGTGACGGACCTTATAAGCAAGAGCCTTCAACATTTAGATCTACATGTTAGTAAAGTCACATTATTGTCAAACTGGATGCTGAAATTACAAGCATACTCTTTTCATGTAGTCGGGGGCGGAATTCTTTTTTTAACTTTATTTTTCAATTACAGTTGACATACAATATTATACTACTTTCAGGTGTACAACATAGTGATTAACCATTTATACACTTTATAAAGTGATCACCCTGATAAGTCTAGCACCCATCTGACACCATATTATTTTCTACATTCCCTATGCTGTACTTTACACCCCCAGGACTACTTCTATAACTGGCATTTTGTGCTTCTTAATTCCTTTCACCTTTTTCACCCATTCTCCCAACTCCCCTCCTATCTAGTGACCACAGTTTTTTTTTCTCTGCATCTATGAGTTTATTTCTGTTTTGTCTGTCATTTATTTTGTTTTTTATGTTCCACATATAAAAGAAATCATATGGTATCCATCTGTCTCTGACTAATTTCACTTAGCATAGTACCCTCTAGGTCCATCCATGTTGTCATAAATGGTAAGATTTCATTCTTTTTATAGCCGAGTAATATTCCATTGTATACACATACCACATTTTCTTTATCCATTAATCTATTGATGGATACCTAAGTTGCTTCCATATCTTGGCTATTGTAAGCAATGCTGCAATGAGCATAGGGGTGCATGTATCTTTTCAAATTCGTGTTCTGGATTTTTTTTTATAAATACAAGAAGTAGAAATGCTGGGTCACATGGAAGTTCTATTTTTAATTTTTTGAGGGACCTCCATACTATTTTCCACAGTGGTTGCACCAATTTACAATTCCACCAACAATGCATAAGGGTTCCCTTTTCCCCACATCTTTGCCAACACTTGAAAGTTAGAAATTAACTCAAGCTGGCTATGAAGAATCCAAGAAGGCATCTATCTAGTAAAAGATAAAAGTATATATGACATAACCACAGAGGAAAAGGGTTCATCACAGTTCAGAAAAATGTTCATTTGCTGACACAGATCTACAATCTTTTTTCTTAAATTCTCAGAGCTAGGATGTTTTAGAAATAAGAATTTGGGGGACTTTAAAGAAGTAATGTATACATATACCATGTATCATATAACATCACCCAGGGGGCCTAGAATAGCACCCTACAACAAAATGGTTAATGTTTCTCCACTCAAATTTATAAATGTCCAGTCTATGTGGGTTAATGACTCTAAATACTTTTGTGTCCATTCTGATCAGGTTTTGTTGGCAAATGAGTTCAGATCAAGTCGGGTTTCACTGCAAATTAGACATTTTGGCTTTTTGAGATTGTAGGCTTGTGCCTACATAGCAATAAACATCTATGATCACCTGCATGGCGTGGGTACTACGCTAGATGCTGTGCCTACAATCAGATATGGCAAAGTCCCTTCTTCCAAGGAGCACACAAGTCAAACTGATGAGACACTTAAGCAAACCAATATTTCCATTCTGCACTGGAGGCAAAAGAAAAAAAAAGGGAAAGAACATCTATCGGATGCTGGGGAATCTGGGAAAACTCTTAAAGTTGCCATCTCTAATCTTATAAGAAATATTTCTCATGAATGAACATATACAAAGGTTTTACACACTTCCAGAAGAACTGTACTTCTGTACTTGCTTTTGGAACCAAGCCATACACACAGCATATAATTCTAAACCTCAAAAGTCCCAAATGGGTAAAACTGAACTTTCACTAGATTACTCCACAGTAAGAAATATTTTTAGATTTCAGTAATTTAAAATCAAAATGTTTTATTTCTTGGTCATGTTACATATAGATTATCCTTGTGTCTTCTTTTTTCTGGCATACAGACTGAGGATCAGGGCTTACCTGGGACATTGCTACTCTTAAAAAGGGGAGGAGGAAGAGGATAGCAGAATCATGCAACGGCGTTCAGTGCATCTGTCCAGAACTGGCACATGGCATTGCTATTCATATTTCAGCAGCCAAAGCAAGGAACATGGTAAAACCTGATATCAGGGAAGCATAATCTTTCCACATGGATGGCCCATAGTGTGCCCAATAAGGACAGGCAGCAAATTTTGAAATTACTACAATCTACTAGATTCAGCTTCCTCACTGTATGGCTCAGGTCCTTCACTGAGCAGGTGCCCTGTGTCCCCTGAGTCACTCGCACAGTCTCTCTATATGGAAAAAGTAGTAAAACCAATTCTCTCAACAAGTGAGAAGGCCATTCCTATCAAATGAGAAATGTGTCTCACATAGAGAAAATGAGATTTGGGCATGACAGAGGTTGATGAATACACTAAAGAGCACAAGAATTAGGAGCTTAAGAATAAAGATTTATTGGTAAACACAAAACAATTGGGCCCTTGGCCATGGGCAGAAAGGTCTATCACCATAGGTAATAGGTCAACAACAAAAACAAAGAAAGAGACTATTCACACATTTCTGAAATCATATTTTAAACTATTTCAATAATTTAACTAAAAATTAAAATACTTTTGCATATAGCTGTTTCAAATATCTTATTTAAGAAATGAAATGTGCTACTACATTGGAGGAATGCACTGTGATCATTTAGAAAGATTAAAGCTGGAAAATTGATAAACATATTTGATAACCTAGAAACATTTGTTTTCTAATCTAATCCACTGGATAAAGAACAAAAAATAAAATGAAAGGATGTAAGATAGAGGATTAAGTATCTATTTAAAGATCAGCACATAATTTGAAGTAATGACATTTTGTCTGTAGACTATACAATGATCCCTAAAAAAAATAGGAGTATTTTGTTTTGTTTTGTTTTGTTTTGTTTTTTTGTTTGTTTGTTTGTTTGTTTGTTTGTTTTAGCTGAGCATCCTGCCACCTGTTGGCAGCTCAGCTCGGGCCAGGACTCGAACCGCTATTGCTCAGAAAAATAGGAGTAGTTTTATAAAAGATAATAAAACTAGTAAATATATTGCATGCCCTCTCTTGCATTCTCTCTCATTTCATCTTCCTATGGTTACAGAATTATAAAAAACTGAAGAGGTCCCAGAAAAGAGGCAGAAAAAATGATTAATGTCATCAAAAT
>NW_017731763.1:1118819-1140799 GCF_001890085.2 Hipposideros armiger | reverse complement strand
ACACACACACACACACACACACACACACACACACAGGGCCAAAAAATGTAAACATATTTTAAGAGATGTTATCTATGTATTACTTTTCAAAGTTTAATTGAATCACATAACTGTGTAGTATGACGTTCACTCATAAAATGGCATTAACCAAATGAACGCTAGCATCATTGTATCACAATTTTAATACAGTTTTTCCTTTCTTAAAATATGTATACATTTTTTGGCACCCTCTGTATATATAGTAAATAAAAGTGTGAGGCTATATAAAAATATATTCATGTATTTATGCTTCAGGACAGAATCAAAAGAAATGGAATTTAGTTGAATCAAAAGATTTAAGATCTTGAGGAAGCACTAGTCATATTCATATGCACTTGGTTATAGTAATTTCCTATAATCATTATTTGAATATTACCTGAAATTAAATAATTTTATAATTCAATTTATATGATTGTTACATATTTCTGTTTATTAATACACAATGAATAACACCATTTCTGTTCCTTGTTTGCAAACATCAAAATAATTCCGACAAATTAAAGCAGAAAAATTACTTACTTTAAGGATATATAAAATCATGAGGCCACTGCTTCCCCTCTAAAAGAAAGAACTAGGAAGATGAACCTTGCACTTTTTCCATTAGAGAGATATAGATAAAAAGAACTATAAATGAATTAAATTTCAGAAATGGAAGAACGCTTCCTGGGAGACAAGAAACACAAACCCATGGGCACAAAAGGAGGAGGAAGCAACGCACTACAGACAGGGAAGGTCCTGTATCCCTTCTCTGCATCAAGTCCCTGCATCACTTATTGCTCTACGGCTCTTGGCATTTATCATACACTATTTCACATAATGTATCTGAGTACATCTTGCCTCCAAAATTTAAGAACCTGGAGGGCAGAGGTTATGCGACAATGACTCATAGTCGTTTTTCATTGCCTCCAGGGCCCAGCATGGTAGACTTCACATGGCAATGGCTCAGTAAGTGTCTGTTAGGAGAAATAGATAAGCCATTTCAAGAGGGTACAGTAAAAAGTGTTCACATAAGTGCTGAAACTCCTTTACTTTATTGGTTCTAAAATAGTCTTTCTCAAGCTTCACTGGGCAAGCACTGTTCTTGGTTATCTAGGGTTTAGTATGCCGTGCAGCACATCCATCCCAATGATAACTTTTAAAATCCTATAGACTTTATTCAAATCCTATTTTAGTTTGTGAGGTTTTCATTTTAAATAATTAAATAAGCATCCATTCAATAAAAAGAGATTACCGAGATACCACTTAATAAACAAATAAAATGTGTCTTATTTTGCTTTAATGAAAAATAAAATCTCATTACCTAGATATAGCTTGTATTCAGTTGTAAAAACTTATGAGTTGGTTATGTAGAAATAACTTTAATGAATATAAGGCAAATTTTTGCACTTCCCTCTGACACATGGTTTAAAGCTATAGAATATCACATGTCTTTAAGCTAAAAGCACTTTTTTAAGAAAATTGCCGGGGAAACGAGTGTGAGATGGCAGCCTTGCATTAAGTTAGATAACACTAGCTACAGTAATCGATAAACCACCAAATCTCAGTGGTGTAACACAAAGTTTATTTCTCACTCATCTAACAGTCCAGTGTGGATATTTCTAGTCTACTCTAGGGTCTCAGCCTCCTTCCACTTTGCGGCCCTTCAACATAAGACACTTAGGGGTCATCTGAATATCAAGGAGAGAACAAAAAAGACTATATAAAGCCATCAAATCCAATCTTAAAAGAAAATGATCACTTCTTTTGTTTCCTTACCCATCAAGCAATAAACTAGCAGCTGGACATTAACTACCAGAGCTCTAAAATTAAAAATTTTGAATAAATGAAAAACTTTTAATGAATATTACTGGCATCATAGTTCATGAGTTACTCTTTGTCCATACACATATAATTGCCTTTGCTTCTTTGCCTTGATGAAAAACTTACAGCTCTACTAAGTACCATTTTTCCCCATGTATAAGATGCAACCTTTTTCGAAAATGTTGGGGTCTAAAAACTGGGTGCGTCTTATACAGAGGTTATAGTTTTTTTACTTGCATTTCCCACAAGTGATGAGGAGCTGTATGAATTTTATGATGAATAAAACTTGAGCTCAATAACTTTATGTAATACATTTTTTTTCAAATTTTGGGCCCCAAAATTAAGGTGTGTCTTATACATGGGAGCATCTTATACATGGGGAAATAAGGTAAATGATTTTACTTTTCTTTTGTCATTTTCAAATGCAGAACTAAGATTCTCTGTTGAAATCAATTTTACATTGCATTCTATGAAAAGTTCTTTTCTGCTGATTTAAAGATCTTATTTAATAGTGTCATTTTAAACTCAGTTTTCAAACTGTAGTGTATCCCTTGAAAAAAGTAAGTTGAATTCACAGTCATTATTTAACACCATCATATATATAAGTGAATAATAAAGTCCTATTATTCTTTTAAAGCAGAGGGTCTGCTAATTTTATTTTAATAAAATGCCAGGTAATAAATATTTTCTGGCTTTGCTGATCATACTGTCTCTTTTGTAGCTACTCAACTCTGTTGTTATAGAGAGAAAGTTGTCATATACAATACATAAATGAATGGGTGTAGCTGTGTTCCAATAAGACTTTATTTATAGAAACAACAGTGAGCCAGATATGGACCATGAACCATATATTGGGTTGTCAGAGAAGTCATGACGCATGCTTGCAACAGATGGCACTAGTTCATTTTTGGAAGCACTAGAGTCATTCGTGTCTACCTTATTGCTATGTCATTTGACAGCTGACAGTTCTAGCTTCACTCTAGAAAAAAACTGAGTGATTTGGTTGAGTTTTGGAGATTTTACAACAAGTTGAAGATAGAAGACCAAACTGTGCATTTTTGCCATATTTTACTGTTTTACTTCCATAAAGGGAAGACTGCGCGTCAAGCCTGTAAAAAGTTGCATAAAGTTTATGGTGACAATGCTCTACAACAACGTCAGTACCAACAATGGTTCACAAAGTTCCGTGCTGGTGATTTTGATCTCAATGACGCTCCTCAGTCAGAGAGGCCCACCGAGGTCGATGGCAACAAAATAAAGGCATTGATTGAGTCAATCCCACGTTACACGACACGAGAGATTGCAGAAATATTGAACATCCAACATTCAAGTATTCACAACCCCCTGAATAAGCTGGGATATGTAAGAAAGCTCGATATATGGGTTCCGCATGAACTCAAAAAAGTTCATTTGACGGTGCATATAAACATCTGTGTTATGCTCATTAAACATGAGTAAAACGATCCTTTTTTGAAGCAGCTGATAACTGGTGATGAGAATTGGATTGTTTACAACAATGTGGTGTGCAAATGGTCTTGGTCCTGATGTGATGATTTGCCTCAAACTACATCGAAAGCAGACATTCATCAGAGGAGGGTTATGCTCTCAGTGTGGTGGGATTTTAAAGGTGTCGTGTTTTTCGAGTTCCTACCAAGGAATCAAACAATCAATTCAAATGTGTACTGTTGGTAATTGGACAGTTTGAATGAATCCATCATCCAGAAACGTCCAGAGCTTGTTAATTGTAAAGGAGTTGTGTTTCATCGTGACAACGTGAGACCACACACAAGTTTGATCACCCGTCAAAAATTACTGGAGCTTGGATGGGAGGTGTTGCCACACCCACCATACTCACCTGACCTTGCACTGTCAGACTTCCACTTGTTTCTCTCTCTTCAAAACTCCTTGCGTGGTATAACGTGCAATTCATATGAGGCTGTAAATCAGCACCTTATTCAGTTTTTCACAAATCAAGACAGGTCCTTTTATGAACAAGGAATTATGAAGCTCACTGAAAGATGGCAAAAGGTTATCAAACAAAATGGGCAATATATCATTGATTAATCTTTGTTCTTTTTTTTAAGATTTTTAATGGGGAATTGGGGGAAGGGGAGCTGACAAGTTGCTACCCTTTTTGTTCTTCAGTCTAGTTGTGGAGGACGTTGCTTCAACTGGCCCAAGTTGGCACCATCATTGCGCTCTTCCCGGGTGAGGCAGATCAGTCACCGGCTTCTGGATGGCCGCTCACGCTGGCTGCTGGCTACACACGGTAGCCCAAGGCAACCCACCTGCCATCGCTGGTGACTCACGGCAGCCCAGCTCCAGGTTGAGCTGTTGTTCAGCATCTTAGCTGTAGAAGGCAGTGTCACTGGCCCTCATATGTGGGATCTGAACCGGGGCCCTCTGGCATCCCAAGCCAGCTCTTAACCAACGCACCACTCGGCCGGCCCCGATCTTTGTTCTTTATATAAATAAATGACCTTTGAAAAACATAGACAAAATACGTCATGACTTTTCCGACAACCCAATAGTTGCTGACGCCTGATTGAAAGAAACAGAAAAATTGTGAAACAAAAACAGGCAGGAATGTAATAGGAACTGGTAGATATAAAAAACAAACAAACCCAGAAATCTTGAAATAAAAAAATATGGTGATCGATATAGAAAAATGGTCAAATTAATTTATTAAAAATTATATAGTAGAGACCATTAAAATTCTTGTTGAATTTGGGTAGAACATAAAAACATTACATGCATTTGAGACTTTATTAGGAAAATAAGTATAATTAAATATGTTTAAAATATATTTAAGAGTAACCATTAAAATGATAAGAATATATTTTAGAGTTTGCAACCCAGCAGAGGGGGATAAAAGGTATAGAGTTAATAGGGCCATATACAAACATTCTATTGTATCTAGATACATGATAGTATTGCATTTTTCTGCCCATTTGAATTCAGATGTGACCAAATAACCTTTTGGTCAATGAAATGGAGGTGGAAGTCGCCTGTGTCACTTGTAGATGGCAGTTTTAAGAGTCAGGTAGGTGTTTGACATATTCACTTTCCTCTGCATCTCTTACAGAAGCATGTGCTGAGATAAAGCCTGCCTCAGTTTGGGTTTCTGAGTGACTAAATAAGTCAATCCACAATGATCATGTGGAATGAGAAATAACCTTGATTTGAAGCCACCAAAATTTTGGGTTTGTTATTCTACTATCCCAAGCTTTTTCTGACTGACAGGCTTTCGTAGTCAGATTGAAACCATGAAAGGGGAAAAATTAAAGGTAAAGAAAAAGGCTGGTATACAGAAAACAATGCAACGGTAAGATTGGATGTATTATAAATCATGATAAAAATTAAGTAGATTAAACTGATTTATTAAAAGAAAGATTCAGATTAAAAATTCCATGCTTCTTAAAAACACACTTTAAAACCATACACATACGCAGTGCTTTAGTTCACATGTTCCAAGAAGCAGGGGATTAGATATGTAGGAAATTTATTGGAGAAAATGCCTGTGACGACAAAGCGGAAGGTGGGAAACCTGTCTATGACGCAGGTCTGGACCCTGTGAACAACAGGGGGAAGGAAGGACCAAGTAGGAAGAGCCTTGGACTGCTGTGCAGTTCCAAGAAATTTTTTGACCTACTACTCTGCAGTCCTTGAGTCAAAGTCACCTGGTTACAGAGTCCTACATGTCCCAGAAATGGGTCTGCATTAGTTTTCCCTGGTATTCTAAGTCTTCAACTGGGAGTAGCCTGTGGCAAGTGTGGCCTCTCCTGAACATGGTGGTGTGTCCTGGAGCACCTGGTTAACTATGCTTTCTGATCAGGAGACCGAGCCATGCATTTTCATGGCTACCGCAAACAGAAACTTATGTATGAAGTGATGGGAAATTTCTATCAAGCAAAACCGAAACAAAAGAAAGCAGCATCAGACAAAATAGTCAAAGGCTACAAGCATTTAAAGGAATAAAGAAAGAAGCTAAAACAGTATTAAAAGGAACCCATGAGGGGGTTGCCCTGTGTTAACCTAGCTAAACTGGAACTAGACTGCCCAGTATTTCCTTCCTTGTATGTTTCCAGTTTAGGGTTGGCCTCAATAGAAATTTGCATGAAATTTGGAGGGCAGAAGTTAAGTAGTAGTCTCTTTTATGCTCTTCGGCTCAGCAGTTGCAGCATCCAGGGCAGCCCCTGGACCCAGAGGTCCTCTGACTCCTCATGAATCACTTCCAGAAGCTTCTCAGACATCTACACCAATGTACACAGTTCTGGGGCAAAGGGCACCAGCTTCTCCTGCAGGCCACCTGTGTCATCAAAGTTCCAGGCTTGAAGGTGGTGAGATACAGACATGGGTTCCAGCTTGTCCTCTGGGTTTCTAGCCTGTCCTCACAGGTTCTGGTTTACCCTTGCTCTGCCTACTTCATGTCCATTTTCCTTCCTGGCCTTTGCCTGCTGTCCTTAGGCAGCACCAGACAAGAAGCAGCACTGACAGTTTAACCAGAGCCCACAATTACATTCCTTCAAACCCCTGTACTAAATCCTTCCTTCAACCTTACTTGCAGTGGTTCTGATTCCCTGAACATGCCCTGATTGATAGACAAGAGTTATCAAAGACAATGGGACAATTAAGAAGACTAACAAGGAGAAACTTACCAAATCACAAGCGTGGTAAGAGTTTAACACACCTTTATTAGAAACTGAGGGATAAAGTAGAAAAAAAAATAGTAAATATATAAAAGATTTGAAAAATAATACTAACAATATTGATCTAATATATAATATAAATATGTACATTTTACATATGTATTAGATATATATGTGCCCAGAAAATAGAAAATGAAATTTTCAGTACACAGGAAGAATATTGTCCACAAAATAAGTTTTGATAAACTGAAAAAATCATAGTGTACAGAACATGTTTTCAGATAATTAAATTGTTAGAAATTACCAATAAAAATATAGTAAAATATTTATGTGTGAATAGAAACCTAAAAACTCCTAAACAATCTTTGAATCAAAGAGGAAACAGCAATGGAAATTAGAAAATATTTAGAGTAACTTTTCTATATGCTACATGTAAAATGTGTGTGGTAAACCTAAAGTACTTTTACAGTAAGTATGTAGACTAAACTGCATGCATGGAAAACAAATAAAGTGAAAAGAATTTAAAAATATACACTGTGTTCAGCTCAAGAAACTAAAAACATAAAGCAAACCTAAAGCAAAAAATGGAAAGAATAAAAATAGAGAAAAAATAATAAAATGGAAAGCTAAGAAGCAATAGAGTGGATGAAGAAAACCAGCTAGAACCTCTAGAAATATATGCAAGGAACAAAGGGAGTTGATATGAAAGAACAATATTAGAAATTAAAAGAGGACTAACTACAGATACCAGAAAGATTCTAAAAAGTCATAGGATATACTTGGAAAAAATTTTTGCAAATAAAGTTTACAACTTTGATGAAGTGATAATTTTTAGAAAACTATAAATCACTAAGAAAAACTTAAGATAAAATGGAAAGCCACAATAAGGAAATGAATCTTTAAAAACTGGATTATTAATAGTTAAATTATTGTTAGATTCCACAAAGGATCTGAAGTCCAGATAATTTTCAAGGTAACCTTGAGTCCAAGGAAAAAATATTGTTGTTTTATATAAACTGTTGCAGAAAACCACAAAAGCAGTAAAAACAAAACAGCAAACGATACAAGGCAAGAAATATATAAGAAAAGTAAAATATAGACCAATCTCACTTACAAACATAGATGCAGAAACACTAAATAAAATACAAGCAAGTGTAATTAAGCTGTCTGTTAAAAAAATGTATATCATGAACAAAATCATGATTTTCATATGATATTTGATCTTTTTAAAATTCATATTAATAGCTATATTACACCAATGGACATTTCATCTCTGCATGACTAGTTTCCTAATTTTTCTAGTTTATAACCCTAACAAAGTTTTATTTCATGTATACTTTATAAAAAGCTTAAAATCCCATTAGTTTTATGTCAAAGGTATTTGTTGTTCTTCTTCGCCTGTTGAAAACATTTTTATAGTGTTACCCAGAATAACTCCTGTCAGTTCTGAAGTATTCAGTAAATGTAAACCAAATCAAATGTAATGCTACAGACTTAGCCCTTATGTTAACAACAATGTGAAGTGTATCAGTGACAACCTGGGAGCTTGGTTCCATGTCAGAATTAAGTACAAAAAGAGAATTCTTACAGGAGTTCAGCCTATTGTGGAAACTAATGTCTTGAATGGTGTCTTCAGGCTCAGGCCCATGTCATCGGAAGTGCAACTCTCTGTTACATTTTCTCTCCTAACCCTGCTCCTTAATTATTTGGCAAAGACAGTTTTTCCGGGCCAGTTGTAAGGATCTTTTTCTTAAAATCAGCTAGGGAATGGTAGTCTTGACAGCACAGGGAGTCTAAATTACTAGCACTGTTACATTCCCATTTCTAGTACCATGTGGTTAAAATATGCTGAAGGGAAAAACAACATATGGATTATTTCTTTCCCTAGAAATTTCAATTTAGTGGTGACATACTTAGCAGCAGTTTGAATGGAGAAGTAGCATTTGACAAAGCCTGAGAGAAGTTGTTCTATTAAATTACATTGACACATACCAGAGTAAAAGGGGTTTGTTTCAAGTGCCCCCCACTATTGTCATCATAGGAATGAACACAGTGTCAGAGAAACTGGAGCATGAAACACGGGAATCCTTCAGAGTGGAGCGATTCCTAGCGCTCAGTGACATTTACACAGGAAGAGGTAAGTGAAAGGAACCATCAACCATAAAATTTCTAAACTTTCACTGTGCTTCAATTACAGCTTGAGTCAATGGAGAGACTACAGTCAGTTGAGTGGTTATAAGAATAAATCATGTTCTATCCAATTCAGAATATGCTTTTGTTGCATTTTTTATTACCTGTGCAATTATTATAGCACCTGTATGCTTTTGATGCTAATACAAGGTTTTGGATTAGGATAGAGAGACATAAATTTGCTACTTATGGGTGTGTGTGTGTGTGTGTGTGTGTGTGTGTGTGTGTGTTCCTTTATCTGACATTCATGTGGTTATTTCTAGAGACAGAATTGCACAGTAGAAACCAAGCAAATTTTGGAACCAGACAAAGCTAGGCTGAACCCTGTTTCTTGTGACCTGGACAAGTTACTTAGTAAATCCCAGTATTCTCATCTGTAAAATAGAAATTATAATACCTACCAGACAGTAGCTAGAAAAATTAAGGATTACTTAAATATGTAATGTGTAAATAAATAATAACATAACAATAAATAATTGCTTTCTCTACTGATAAACTGATAATGGGCTCTCAGTTTTTCAAGATTCTTACAGGCCTTTAAAATCTTTTTGGAAATACTATTATCTGAAAGCACTAAAGTAAGTCTACAGTCAGGTATTTAATTTCTTGAAAGAAAATTCCTTAAAATATGATAAACTATTTTGTTCTCATTATACTTAAAATTTGTGCTCATCATAATTAAAATTTACTGAAGCTATAACATTGATTTAAATGCTGTTTATGTGAATTTTTATCTAGATGTGCCCACATCTATCAATAAGAACATATTACTGTACTTCACAAGGACCTTTTGAGTCTTGTGAAACATTGAGCACACTCTTTATTGAAAATCTAGAATCCAGAAAATAATGCGTTCTGAGTTTAACTTTCTGAAAACTTAATAAAAAATCCACACACAATAGATTAGAATTTAAGATCTTCATCAACAGACTCAAAGACTTTGTTTTAGATGAACCCATTTCTTTTGTTCATTCTGTTATTTATTCACTCATTTAATCAAGAAAGAATTACCAATAGCCAACCAGATTTTAATTACTCCTCTATTCGGTCACTAAAGAAACAAGTAGCTCTCAAACCAGGGGTCTTCCATCTCCATATCCTCCCACTATCCAATTGCCTTCCTCCGTTTCACCTTCTTTTGAGTTACCATTTCCTCCAAGAAGTCAAACTTCCGTACAAAACTAGCAAACTCTTCTTGTCACTCCTTTATCTAATCACAAAACACTTGGGAATCCCTGAAGTCACTCCTTCATCGACACATACTTTCTTGAACATGTGGTTAAGCTATGGAATTACCAGAATAATTTTACCAATTGATTCAATATTTTCGGGGTATCTGTGTCATTTGCATTGATAGCAATGGTATTTTTAATAAAGAAAGAGACTACTTACCAACTTGTTCATTATAAGATAAAACAAAGCTTCCACATGAAAGGTATTTAGGCTTTTTTGTGGTAATAAATATTAACTCCTTAGCTTATATATTTTGCTGTTGAAGGCAATAGTAATTATAAGAATGTAGAATGGCTATTGACTGGACACAGGGATTACTGCGCTACAAGGCCCCTAAGACAGCACAAACAGTCATGAAAAGCAGTGTCAGGAGTGTGAGCACGGGGAGATGGCATGTGCAGGTGCTCAGTGGGGATAACAGAATGAAGTAGAAGAAAGTTGACACAGGAAGATACCTTCTCCAGCGCCATCATACCACGTGAACTCATGATAAGTAAAACTCAAGGGAAGTAAAAGTGATACAAATTTTAGATGGCCATGAAGGAGCGAAAGAAAACTCATCTAAAGGGTCAACTATAGGTTTTGTTATAATTCAGCAGCCAAAACTCTTGCAAATCCTTCTATGGTTGGTTCTAACCACTAGCAGGTCTCCATCTGCATCCTCTAAAGATTTTACTGATTATCTTTAGTTGATATGTTAATCTATGGTCATTTACCAACTCATTATTTCAATGGGTTCTTCTTATATTTCCCTATCATATCACTTTGTAAACTTTTTATTGAAGTGAAATATTCAAGCAAAAGTTCATACATCATAAACGTACTACGTGATGAATTGTCACAAAAATGAACATGCCTGTGTAACCAGCACCCAAACTAAGAAACAGAACACTGCCAGCACCCCAGAAGCCTTCCTATACATGAGGGTAACACTTATCCTGACCTAGAACAGCACAGATTAGTTTTGTCCATTTTCGTATTTTATATAAATGCAATCATACAGTATGTATTCTTTTGTGCTTTGGCTTATTTCACTTAATATAATGTTTGTGATATTTAATCATACTCATACAAATAGCAGTAGGTCTTTTATTTTCATTGCTGTATGTCATGCTTTTGTGTGAAGATATACCACAATTTGTTTTTCTGTTCTCATGTTAGGGGCATTTGAATAGTTTTAAATTTGGGGCTACTATGATAGTATTACTTATAAATATTCTAGTGCCCATAAAATTACAATGAACTATCACATAAAATAAAGTTTCTTGGGAAATAATGTATCCACATTTTCTATTTAATATGTGTTTATACATTATTTGCTACATACTAGCCTGTATTCTCACTACTTTATAAGTGTTGACTTTATAACCCTCTTGACCATCCTATGAGATAGATATTATTATTATTCCAATTTACCTTGTGAGGAAATGGAGGCACGAGATAATATAGGTAGTGAATATAGCTAGAAGTAGAATTTGAATCGAGGGAGCTTAGCACTGAAGTCTGAGATTGACTTTTAAAACTATCTCTAATAGGCACTCGTCAGTATTGAATAATTATCAGTTTCCTTCGTTTCTTGGCACCTGGGCAGACAATCATGTTTGCTCTCATGGGGGTTTAGAGTCCCAGTTCCCAGAGTAGACTCCTTGAGTGAAACTCTTGGATATTTCTCAGTCAAGAGAACCCTATATTTTTCTTTCCTTGGATCCTGTATGTTGATCTAACATTTTCCTTTTCCACAGAAACTATCTGAGCTTCTGAGGAAGTTCTCCCTGATCCCTGCCCACTAAGAAACAGAACACAGTTTCACAATCTCTCCCTGGATACCTATAGGTTTTGGGAAATTCTATGCCAACACAATCCAGAGATATATACATGCTCTTGTCTTAAGCTAGCCCATCCACAACGGTTTTCCCTTCTCAGGGCAAGATAAGAAACACAGAAGTATGTTCTCTCAGCATGTTTCATTTTTATATTCACACCACAAATTTGCTTAGCACTTACCATGGGCCCAGAAAGTGCTAGGTGTTACGGTAAATAGAAAATTGAATAAGAAACAATTAATGAACTTAAGAAGCATACAGCCTAGTGGAAGAAATGAATAGGATTTCATTTTTCTTCAACTATGGTGTATAAAACATATGTGAAGAAGGGGTGATATTAAGAAGATTTAACACCTAGCAAGTCGTCAACACTGGCCAATCACAATGCATGTGTGTGCAGACAATGGTATAGCTGTGCCAGCTGTACAGCATTTGAATAGCAGCCTGGCATGTTCAACAGATGAGATGAGATAGAAGACTGTAGCCAGAGCGTAGAAACGCCTTAAATGCCAAGTGACGTGCCTTGACTTTATTCTCTAAGCACCAGGGCCGCAGAGCAATTCTGAACGTGGTTATGATTCAATAGGGCTATGTGTAGGGACTTGTTTTTTGGTCCTTTAGCCTACTGGAGACCCAAAGCCACAGAATAAAGAGGATTGTTCTTTTCTCTTCTTGTGACTTTTATTTCCCAACAACAAATGACCCAAGCACTGGCTTACAATTTTTTTCACTCGCTAAAGTTTGCTCCAAGTCCATGAAGACCAGATTTGGTTAATTGTATGTGGACATTTGCAGTATTGCAGAGTTGTCATCCCTCAAGAAGCGGACAGCCAGCTGAGCTTTTGACTTCTGTGTGCCAAAGAACAACTGAAATAAAAAGCTCACAAGGGGATGCACAATATGACTGGAATTTCCCTCTGCCAGCTGGCTGCTCTAACACTTGTGCTTCTTTTCATAATGTTTCCAACTTTTGAGACTGCTAAGTAAGCCAAGGAAGCAAAGGTTAAGCTGGGGGCTGGGCAAATCCCAGTGGAGTGAAACAAATGAAGGAATGTGGAGAGATGTCTCAAAGAGACACTACTTTTGAATTCATCTCCATAAGCATGTGCCCTTTAGCAGTATTATTTTTCCTTGGATTTGTCCTTTTGGGAAAGGGTTCGCTAATTTCTCCCATATGAACTGAGTACTGTTTGATCCACCAAAGATTAGTGGGCTAAACGTATCAGCATGGCTTATAAAACAGATTTGAAAAATCTCTTGGCTCACTCCTTGCAGGGAAGATGGCATGGCCGAAAAGTGTGAGCACTGGCCTGAGACTGCTTGGGCGTGAATTTTGGCTCCACAATGCACGTGCTTTTAGGCCTTGGGAGGGTTCCTTATTGTAATTTTTCTCATCTGTAAAATGAAGTTGATAATGTTAACTACCTCTTATGCATACTGAAGCTTAAATGCATTTCAATGTAATAGAAAAGAAGCAGAGACATAGTAATCACACAGAAAATTTGAGTTGTTTCTATTATCGTTACTATTACTATTATGATTATTTTTGCCCTATGTTTTCCTATATCTTTCTATTCTTCAATAAGAAAGAGTAGATACCCTTTTGTTAATGAAGCCTACATATCTATGAACCACAAACTACTAAAGATACATGAATCTCTCCAAAGCATAAATAACTAAAAAGTACTAAAACTTTTAGAAATATAGAAAGTCAGAGATTCTTGTATATTTTTTTTCCTCTGAAATGACAGATCTCCATTAAGACCTCTCTAATTTTCTGGACCTGCCAGACTGCTCTGAGTGCAAACAACTAATACGTCTCTAAGCAAAGATATGTTAAGAGCACTAAAATACCTGCTAGCTTATTGAATAAAAATATTGAATCAATGTTAGCTATCATTCCTAAAATAGTAAATGGGAGGGTACCACACGAAGCTGGACAGGTAATCCTTGCCTGTTCACGGCTCCTTAACGGGTCCTGGCAAATGTGCGCCTTCCCAGAGGGAGCAGCACTGGGCAAGGATGCTCCTCACAAATAGATATAAATACTGATTATGAAAGGGAAAGTTGCTTAGATGTTGAGGAATGAGAAAAACCATCTATTGGAAATCACGTGACTTAAATTACACTACCATTTTTAGAGTGATTATAACACTATTCCCTTGCTTTTTGCCTCATGTTGGTCATCTATGAGATGGGAATTTTAAATGTTCCTTACAGTGATCCTGAGATATTTAAAAATTAGAAGGAAAACAAAACTGTGAAGTGCTTTGAGTTCCACAAAGCAACAAGGATTGATACTAGAGAGCATATCATGCACATCAACAGATGGCACTCTATTAATTTCAGTAAGATGTCCTCACAACCAGCAACTAATTGTTGTGTTACTTTATAAGAAATTAGGTAAAAAAAAGAAGTTAGGAAAGCGGGAAGCATCAAGCTAAAAAAAAAAAACAAAACAAAAACTAGCTTGTGTATGATGATCAATTGTTTGAATTATTCTCATCATTGATTGCTTAATTGAGTAACATAAATACAAAAATCCAAAGTGCCCTTCAGAACTCAAGATATTAGGATAACAGTAAGTCTCTCTGGATTGGAAGGATCTGTCTGAAATACAAAAAGGTTTCTGTTTTAAAGGGAAACCTGGCTAGGAGCCCCTGATGAAGCTTTTTATAACTTCTTACCCACATTTATTTAAAGTTAATATAAATATATACATTATATATACATAATATATATTACATATATATTATATATCATATTTTATATATGATATGATATGATATAATATATATGAAAATACAATGCAAGGAAACTAAGATTCTCAAGCTACTCTGTGCCAGAATCTGAAAGGGATGTCAAACAACTGGGAAGAGAGAGAAAGAGCCTTGAAAGCAGAGCATACTGGGAATTTTAGTTTTTCATGTACTACAACTTTCCAGATGGGCAGAAAATCAGAAATTGAGGTTAAAGAAGAAGACTTCATCATAAGCCAATAAAATTGTCAATGACAACATATGGTAATAATTGTTCTAAGAGCTGGAGTATTAGCCCATCTAACAGTGGGAAAATGGTGGTGCTAAAATCTACTGACATACTATTTGCATAGAAAAGTATGGTTATTTATTAAGTATGAGTAGAGACAAGATACCCCAAACCCACAACAAATTGAAATTGAAAATGGTGTAATTGAAGCAAAAAGGAAAAGAACATAATTTCTCCCCCTCCTCTCTCTCTCTCTTTCTTTCTCTCTCTCTCTGTCTCTCTGTCTATAAAGTTAGATAGATAGATCAATAGATAGATAGATAAAAAGATACATAAACAGATGTATAAATAGATATAAGTAGATATTTACATATTTATATCTATTTATATATCTTAAAGTTACTTTAAGTACTTTAGAATGATGTTTGTCATCCTTTATAAGATTCAAGAAAATATTTTCTCTGTGAAATAGGAGCAGAAAGTTATAAGGAGAATGAAAGAAAAGAAAGTGTGATAAAATTATGAGATATAAGTGATAAAATACATACAAGAAAACTAAAAATGCAATTGTAACTCAGAAATTCTACTCACAGACATATACCTAACCCTAGAGAGACTCTTTCTTGTACCAGTAGTTATATTTGTGAATGTTTATCATAAAGTAATTTGTAATAACAAAAATGTAACAACAAACTAATGTCTATCAGTGAAATAATGGATAAGTACAATACATTTTTGAATATTTAAAATATTTAGTAGTTGAATTAAATCCACAACAAAAGCAATAGGACAGAATTTGTACTATGCAAAATCAAATCAGAGATCTTCAGGACAAATGAGAAGTTTTCTCAGAAAGCAGAAGAAAATGATGAAAAGATGAAAATCTTAAGAAAGAAGATGGTCATCATGGAAGACAGAAAACCAAAACTCAACCCAAAAGTTATAGGTAATGTCAAGAAAATGAAAAAAAGAAACTTTTGGGGTAGATATGATCATGAAATGTATCCCATAGGGTGGAAAATTTCAACTTTACTTGAATACCACCACCAAAAGACTTCACTATTATTCACCATACTTAGGGCAAATATTCACTGAAAAAAATGAACTAGAACCACAGTGAGTTATGTTCTGGAAAAAAAACAAAACAACCTTTAAATTCAATGATTAAGAAAGTTTATTTTTAGCATTCAGGAAGAAAAAGAATTAATGACTTCTAATGAGATTGAATCACATGCTATGTATAAGACTTTATTTTCCACAAACAAAATTATGAAAATCAATGCAGCAACATCTCGTTAGGGAGAAATTGTGAGGGTAAAATTTCAAGAACTGCTTTCCCAGAGAATATGACCTTCATGTATGAAGAAAACAGAAAGGTATTCTCAGGTTTGCAAAAACTCGGAAAATAACTATCCATGTGTGAGTCATGAAAAGTTCCAGTTGTACTCCTGTTGACCAGGAGATGGACCCTAATGAAGTCCCTCAGCAGAAAAAGTGTTAGTATAAGTACACCAGTTCAACAGAAAGGTAATCTCAAGAACTACTGCTCATATTGTTACAAAACAGGAGGTAAACACATTAAGTAAAATATTAATTTGATGATAAGTACCTGGTCTAAACTTCTAAGGGAAACACAGATGTGAGGGACAGACAAAGTGAAGAAGGAAACTGAGCTAAGTTCCTCATTTTGTATGAAGGGCATCAAAATCTATCTTTCCTTTTATAATCTGATAATTAAAAATATGAATTAAAGTACAGTTTTGATAAACCCAAAGGTAATCTCTATACAATTAAATGCTAAAAAGTGTAAAATCTTATGAGATAAGCAATATTACTAAGAAAACATGAGAAATCACAATTCAAGATAGAAATGATTACACATATTAGTTATAATAATAATTTGATTAATTGAAAACTTCCTAATAGAAGGCTAAAACAATTCAGATCCAGTTTAAAAACACCGAAACCCATGATACTTACAAGACAGGCTCTAAAAAAAACTGACACAGACAAGCTAAAAATAAAATAATGGGCAAGTATACATCAAATATTCACAAAAAAACCCCAGAAAATACTAATTTCAGAAAGGGCAAAAGATAAAAAGATATTAATGGCGACTAAAGGGTCATTACATGCTAATAAAGATACACATCACAATGAAAACAATAGGTATTCAACTTTATAAGTTGATGAGATTACATATATATGTATGTAATCTCATCAATTTATAAAGTTTATATATATATATATATATATATATATATATATATATGGGAAAGATAAAAAAGAAGAAAACCTAAGTGAAAAGATTACTCAATTTCAAATACTTTTGTTTTAATGGCTATATTTTTCACGTGCCAAATTAGTGAAACTTAATTCTAAAGCCCAGAATTGTTAAATGTGAAATCAGAAACTGAAACAACTTTTCCGGAAAGCAAGTTTGATGATGCATATCAAGAATTAATATCCTTAGATTGAATAACTCTACTTTTAGCCATTCATCTTATAGAAATAATTAGGGAACGTTTGAAGGTAGGGACATTCATTACCACGTTATACCTGGATTAGTTGAATTTAGTATTAATCAACTGATATATGTCACACAATATCCAACATCAGTTGTGAGGGGTGTCACGAGTAATGTGTGACTATTAGTAGTTAGAATACCAAACTTTAGACATTATATAATAAATTAGAGAGCAGTCAATGTTACCTCTGTAATGTTCCTCTGATAACAACACACTGGATGAGTGGGAAGAAAAGGAACGAGCAATGGCAAATGCGCAGGGAAATCTGCATAAGCCAGAGCCTGTGTTACCTATGTGTACATAGATGACATAGAGCTCACTGGCTTCTGAACAATTATACATCTGTATGTGTTATAGAGAAGAAAAAAAACGGCATTATAAAATTGATTTAGGTATGCCCATTTAAGATATGTGATACAGGCATTATAAATTTTGTTTTGGAAACAGTTTGATGAGATGGGCAAATGTCCACCTATGGTGGGGGCAGAAGGCAGGGTGGGGTACACCGTGCAACATGATCCCTGCTTTATGGAAAAACTGGAAAGAAGTTGACCTGTGTTGGAAATGGTGGTCTCTGGGGACATTTTTTATTTTTATACTTTCCTGAATTTTCCAAATATTAAGTAGTAAAAAGATACTAATTTTATGACCAAGAAATTATTAACCAAAAAAATATTATAAAATTATAAAAAAGTACAGGCCGTTTACAAGACAATTAAGTAATCCTATAATCCTCTTTTCTTTCTGATCTCTATACCAATTAAAACTTACAATAATTATTTACAGAAGGGGATTTATGCCTTTCTGATTAACCTCACAGAATCAATTCTATTACATACGTACTAAAAAGAAAGCCTCTGACAGAATAAAGTAACTTCATCTTCAGTATGTCTTCATCTAACTTGCCAAAGATGATTTTGTGGCTCTTGAAACATTACAAACATTTAATTGGAAACTAAATAGAATCATGATATACTATTTCTTCCTTCATGAAAATGTACTCTGTTCTTTGCGGAAAGAGGAATAAAGACCAAATGGGTATACTTTAGGTAACAGTCTGTATTCTTAATTTACAGGGAACAAAGTTAATGCCCCCCTAGGGAGAAAAAGAAAAAAGCATTCAGTGACCTTCATTCAACTTCATGCACTAACCAACTGGAAGCATATTTTAAAATGCCCTGAAAAAAAAAAAACTTCAGGGTTGTGGGGTTAACACAACACAAAATGCTGCCAAACTTCCTGTTGTTGTTGTTGTTGTTTTCGTAACCCAGGAGTCTTCCTGTGAGAACACTAGTTTCACATTGGGGTGGTGGGGAGAAAGAGTTCTGCCCTCTCTCTCCCCATGTATCTTGTCCCAGAACTGCCTTTCTAATAACTCATGATTCTGAAGGATGCATAAAATACTGTAAGAAGTGCATTTTGTGTTTTCATTTTATTTCTTGGGAGAATAGCAGTCATTATTAATGTATGTTCTTGACATATCATTGGATTCACTTTCCCAACCACTTTGAATTATTACCTAAAATAGTCTTTGAGGAATGTTAAGAGATTTAAAAAAAAAGCCATTCTCAACTAACTTGCCAAAGCACATTTATTTTCCATGAATTATACTATTCCAGGTCTGCATTCTCAAACATTGAATAACTAACTACCTTAGGATTCTTACTTTTAAAATATCAATTTGCAATACAAAAATGTACTAGAAATATTTTTGCTTTTGACTTTTGGAGGAGGGAAATGTGACTTCTATTTTCCATTGCTTGAAAGAAAACAAATAAAAATTGTTTTCTTTTTGTAAGTTTTGAAGTTGATGGTACCATTGTGTTTATTTGTGAATAAAAAGGAGTCTAAAACAGGTTTTGTCAACCTGTGTACTATTGACATTTTGAACTGAATAATTCCTTGTAGTGGGCTGGGGGGGGGGATGGGGCAGGGAGGGTCTGTCCTGTACACTGTAGCATGTATACAGCAGCATTCCTAGACTCTACTCATCTACTCACTAGATGTCAGTAGTACACTCATCCCCACAGTGTGACAACCATCAATGTCTGAAGTCCGGGGAGGAGGAGGGGGCGCAAAATCTCCCCTATTTGAGAAATCTGCTCTAAATTATATCACTCACGGAAAGCCATATGGGTATTACCTATCTATTTTATCTAATACAAAGTCTTCAAAAAGTGAAAATTTCTCTTTCATATGTTGGCACTACTTGTTACTCTAGTATTTTACTAGTCTGTAAATACTCTACTTAAATTTACTATTAACCAAGTAATATTTTCCATATCCTTCAAAGAAAAACATCTGACAGAATTTAGATGTTAGAGGTAGCTATCACACTCAAAATTCATTTCACTTCTCTTTATATTATTTCCTTGTGTTTACTTGGTCATGAAAATCATCTAAATTATTTTATCACAATGAATATTCAAACTTTTGGTTCAAAAGTTCAAGTAAAGAGATTTTCAATAAGAAGCAGATAATTTAATATAATTTGTAACACTTCTCTTTTTATTCAAAAACTTTGTAATTAATGCAGCAATGAAGAAGTGAGTTTCTGCATCAGTTATATACCTTTAAAAAAATTTTTTAATGATTTTAATTGTAACATATTTATTGGAAAATTTTCAGAAAATACAGGAAAGTATGTAAATCATCATAATCTTACTACACAAAGATAATCACACTTAGATATTGATCTTTCTAGACTTTATTCTACTCATATACAGTAAATATATTGTATATTATACCCTTATACACATATATAATATATACACCCAGTGTATATATGGTATATACCCAGTACATACCATCTATTCTTCCCTCTCTCTCCCCATGCATCTTGTCCCAGAACTGCCTTTCTAATAACTCATGATTCTGAAGGACGCATAAAATGTTGTATTAAGTGCATTTTGTATTTTCATTTATTTCTTGGGAGAATAGCAGTCATTATTAATGTAAGTTCTTGACATATCATTGGTATATACCAAGTATATACCCAGTATATATAGTATATTATACCCAGATCACAATTTATATTCCACCCTATGTGAATTAAACATAGTGTTTGCTGAACAATGAGGTATAATTTGCTATGATAAATATACTTAGCTTTCTCAAACAACTATTTTTTTATAGCAGTAAAACACGCAATGTTGGGCTATCTACTTTCAGCAATAATATCCACGTTACAATTTTCCTTTCTGTTTCTCTAACCCACAGGCTTTAGCAATCATAAGAGAAGTGGTCACTCAAGTAAAATCAGGGCTTGTCTTTGTTTTGTTTTGTTTTTTCATTCTGTGGTATATGTCACCTAGCTATAGATACCCAAAGTCCTGCCATTTTTCTGAGAATTCTGGCAGAAGGAAGAGAGGGTCTTACATTTTCTTTATCATCTCTTATTCTCTTTTATTCCCTATGGATTTATTGAAAGAAACAAGACTATTAATGTGTTTAGAAAATGTCACTGGACATTTTCCCTTGAACCACACAAATCCTTTCTCCACATTCCTTCTATCCCTATATTCAGGAAATCTTCAGGAACTGTTTTATCCTTTGCAGTTCCCAACTTACACCAAGTCCCTGGTTCTCTGTATCCTTTCTCTTCTCTCAGGACCAAGGGAAATTCCACTGTTTTCTATAGTGCTCTTTATCCACTGCTTTGGTTTCCTGTGTCTCCTCTATGTCAATGGAGAACCCTAAGAGAGCTGAAGAACCAAGTTCGCGAGTATTGTAGGATTTACAGTCAGGAGGGCTCTGGTGACCAATTAGTCTAACTCTTCAGTCCAAAAAGAAAATTGAGGAAATCATCAGACTATTCTAATTTTATATCTGATGACCACAGTTCAAAGCATGAATCAAAGTACAGAAAAGAACACTTGTGAGTAATTAGGAGACCTGGGGAACCTGGGGCCATGAACACAACCATATCTAACTGGGTAACAGAGGACTCATCTCAATCAATGTGTCTCCTTTCCAATGTCTATAACATGGAAATAGAACCTATGTTAACACTTTGTAAGCGGGCATTTTCCCGCCAAATCGCGTCGTAACAAAGAGGTCTCTATACCTGAGTTAACTCCCGCGCTTTGGTATAATAAGAACATTGGCGACTCATATAACAGTCTGCAAATCACATTCAAACAAATTGGCTCCTTCCATCCTCAAAATAATACAGCAAGAGGGACACAGCATCTTTAATTTTTATCATCCTCATTTATAGGCCTGAGGAATTAGTGGCCTGATTGAGTCCCATCAAAGTAGCAGAGCTCAAAAATGTCTTTGAATCCAAAAACTACACCAAGCTGCCTTCTCATCATCTGGAGAAAAAGTGATGAGGATTTAATGACATTACATATGTGAAGTTTCTTTCCAAATGAAAAAAAAATAGTGAACAAAATTCAACACTTATTTCTGTATTTATTTTCAGACAGGTTTGGAGAGATGCCATCTACATAAGAATGCTTAGTTTGAGCTGAGGTAGTTTCCACAAGTATTCTCTCCAAATGGCACCATACATTAGAAAATAAAACTTTACATATTAGGATTAAAACATTATTGACAGTAGTTTTTACTTACATCATGATTCTTTAATTTTTGTGGACTTGCTTTTTAGATTTATCCTGCTCCTTATCAATGGGCAGCTGATCCATATGTTTGGTGATTCAATCATTTATTCAGCCTAGTCCCTTACATGTGTACACACACACACACACTCACACACACACACACAC
>NW_017731763.1:1114980-1118549 GCF_001890085.2 Hipposideros armiger | reverse complement strand
CACACACACACACACACACACACACACACACACTTTCTTGCTCCATGGTTTCTGGTAATGATTTTTTCCTTGCCTTTGAATATTTACAGTGCACACTACAAGTCCAGGAGATTGATTTCCATCTTATCCAAGAAGAACTGATTCTAAGAGCATTTCACAATGGCCCCACTATGTTCCTTCACTGGCATAGAAAATGAACAATGAACTATATCTGAAAAATCTGGAACTCCAAAAGCTCAGAAATATTAATTCCTCAAATATTCTATGTTTCATTTTTCTAATTCTTTTTATAGCTTTCCACAGAATCTTCTCTCCGTAATTTTCATTCATTTCTCAAGCTATGAAGCTCACAATTGAACACATTTTCTATTGAGTTTTCCTGTGTGCTGAGTCAAACCATTTCAAATGATACAATTACTTCATCAAAAACAAACAGGCATTCCACAAACACCCTCCCCACACCCAATCTATACTAGAATCTGTGAGATCTCAAGAACAAAATGATAGTCTACTACATTGTGAAGGAAATAAAATAATTTCACTATGTATTCCATTATATATTGCATTCTTAAAACCACCACATATATTCCTCCCTAATGTTTGCATTTCAGCATACTGGGGTCCCAAACTCCACTTTATCCTATCTTAAATATTTACAGTTGTGGTTTCCTAACATACCACGGGTGCCAAAAAAAATGTATACACACGACTTGTATTCATCTTTTATAGGTATATATTGAGTATTACAATTTTAATTCAGTTTTTTTTTCCTTTCTTAAAATGAGTGTACATTTTTTGGGCACCCTCTGTATAGTAATACCCTACATTTATTTCTTAACAAATTTCATACTAAGACTTCTTTGTAATATTGAAAATCTTTATCAAAACAATATTCACACTTGGTTTAATGACATCAAATAACACTACAATCCTCCCCACACCCAGTTGAAACATTCCCCCCAAAGTAAAAGTCTTTCATCTATGCCTGCTTTTAGAAAACTAAATAACAAACTTATTTTTAAAAATATGAAATTTAAATGGTGAAATAACTAATATATTTACATACTTGTTTTTATCTATCTCTATGTGCTTGACCCTCAGCTATGTAAAATAAGGTTTTAGTTCCTTTCCTGTAGTCCTTTTCTCAATCCTCTGTAATTTTGATAATTATATTACCATTTTAAATTTTGTTAGTTGTAATTTGGAAACATCTGCTTATACTTCAGTTTCTTGTCCAATAAATTTTAGTCAGTTTCTTGACACTTCTCTAGGTGGAATAAAGCTGTTAATATATCTACTCATCTTCCACTTTTGCTCCTTTCTCTCATCTTCCATCTTCTGTCAGCTAGCTACTTTGTCAAGGTTGTAAAGTGGACTGCTAATTATGGGAACTAATAAAAATGTTTTTATATTTAAGCCTGATCGAGCTTTTGATCACTAGCTGCAGAAACCCCCCTAACTTCACTGAACGCCTCCTACATGCTAACGTGCTAGCCAGGAAGGGGATGCTACCATCTAGTTTGTGTAAATGACTCTATTTTAGTTAATTAAAATGTATCTCATAAAGCAAAACAAGATGAAATTCTGCAATGATTCCTAGACAATAACTTATTCAGGAAAAGCCTTTTAAAATAAAACCACTGTAGAATATTATTTGAAAATAGGGGGACACATTGTTTATTTTCTAAAATAGACTATTAAAATTGAAGGTGGTGGAGTAGAAAACACTGTGCATGCATCCTTCCACGAACACATTAAAAACAACTAAATTATAGAACAATCAACCTGGAGAGCTATCTAAAGGCTAGCTGAACAGACGTTTTATAACTAAGGATATAAAGACGGAGCCACATCGAGACTGGTAGGAGGGGCAGAGATACAAAACAGGCTGGCACCAAATCTCCAAGTGGTGGTTGAAAGCTAGGAGGGATGTCTTGGCCACAGAGGTTCCCCCTATAAAAGCGAGGGACACCAACCCCAAACCAGTCTCCCCAGCCCAGAGTACTGGTGCAGGGAAGAAGAGCCACCACAACATCTGGCTGTAAAAAGCAATGAGAATTCCAAACATCTGGGTGGGATGGAAGGCTGCGGGAAACCCAGACGTCCTCTTAAACGGCCCGCATACAGACTCACTCACTTGCAGGCACCCACCTTGGGCTCCAGCGGAGGGATGGTGACTCGGGAAAGGGGGTGACAGAGGCATACGGGGAACAGACTGAAACGTGTATCTTCAAAGCAAGGGCTGGAGGGCAGTCGCCATTTTCTTGTGGAGTCCTCCTCCCAAGCAGCTGGCAGGTGGATGCCATTTTTCTTTGTTGAGCCCGCCCCCACAGACCAAGTCTGAATCTGATTGGCCTGGTGAGTTCCGCCACTGATCCACCCTGCTGACTCACTGGGACCCCACCCCACCCAACATACCCAACACCTGAGGCACTTTCTAAGCAAGCAGCCAGCACTGCCTGCATTGCAGTCTTTCTTGAAAAACTATCAGAGTCCACGGGTCACAGGTGTGTGGTGACTGGCCTTGGTATGCTCTGAGATTTTTCCTGAGTCGTTCCAGGCTCAGCAATGCCACCAAACCAGAGTCTACATTAACCTGGTGACCACACTCTTCCCACTCTAGTGATTCCCTGAGACCTTGCTTCACCCAACTCACATACCACATGAGGCTTTTTTAGTGGCTGAAACTTAAGGGAGCCGGCAGGTAGCAAAGGGCTCAGGGTGTCCTGGCATTTTGTGGAGCTACCCCAGTCCCCGTACTGGTGACAGACAAGCTCAGTTTGCAGTGTGGTCTCTCCCACACACCTCTAGGGTTAGCACAGGCAGCAACCAACCACAGATCAACTTGTAGCTCCTACCAGGTAGTCCCTGGCTGGTCACAGGCAGTGGGTCACCTGGACCTGCACCAAAGTCCCTTGAAAGAGGTCCCAGAACCTACATATTTGGAGGTTAGCTCAGACCACAGCAGAGCACTGCCCAATTACCCCACAAGTGGTACATACAAGGGCAGTCTCAACAGGCATCAGAGCCCACTGGGGGGAATCTCACTCAATATGGTAAGCCAACTTGCACAGCAGCCTATAAGCTGTGGACATGGCCAAACACCACAGCCAATCAGCCTGAGGGTCAATCCTACCAATTGATGTGCCAATAGCAATCAAGGCTCAACTATAACAGGAAAGCACACACAGCCCACACAAGAAACACTCTTGGAGCACCCACAGCAGGTGACCAGGGAGACTGTGCCAGGACCGCACAGGCCACCTACTATATAAGGTCACCTGGCCAAAACTAGGAGACATAGCAGATCTACCTACTACATAGGAACAAACAGAGAGGCAACCAAAATGAGAAAACAAAGAAATATGTCCCAAATGAAAACAGGAGAAAACACTAGAAAAAGAACTAAAAGAAATGGAGGCAAGCACCTGACAGAGACAGAGTTTAAAACAATGGTGATAAGGATGCTCAAGGAACTTAGCAAAAATTTCAACAGAAATATAGCAAGCATTAAAAAGGACATAGAGGGCCGTCTGAGTGGCGCGATGGTTAAGAACTGGCTTGGGATG
>NW_017731763.1:1062819-1114641 GCF_001890085.2 Hipposideros armiger | reverse complement strand
AAAAAAGAAGCAGTCAAAAGTGAAGAATACAATAACTGAGATAAAGAATTCACTGGGAGGAGTCACTAGCAGATTAGATGAAGCAGAGTATTGAATCAATGATTTGGAAGACAAAGTAGCAGAAAGCATCCAATCAGAACAGCAAAAAGAAAAAAGAATCCAAAAATATGAGGATAGTTTAAGAGACCTCTGGGACAACATCAAGTATAACAACATTTGCATCATAGGGGTACCAGAAGGAGAAGAGAGAAAGTAAGGGATTGAGAACCTATTTGAAGAAATAATGACTGAAAACTTTCCTAACCTTTTGAAGGACATAGACATACAAGTCCAGAAAGCACAGAGAGTCCCAACAGGATGAGCTTAAACAGACCCACACCTAGACACATTATAATTAGAATGGCAAAGTTTAAATACAAAGAGAGAATCCTAAAAGCAGCAAGAGAAAGGCAACTAGTAATTTATAAGGGCGCTCCCATAAGATTGTCAGCTGATTTCTCAACAGAAACTTTGCAGGCCAGAAGGGATTGGCACAAAATATTCAAAGTGATGAAAACCAGTGACTTACAACCAGGGGCAATCTACCCAGCAAGACTATCATTTAAAATTGAAGGACAGATAAAGAGCTTCCCAGACAAGAAAAAGCTAAAGGAGTTCATCACCACCAAGCCAGTATTACGAGGAATCTTAGAGGGTCTTCTTTCAGACAGAAAAAAAAAAATCAAAATTATGAATAATAAAACGTCAATAGCTCCATATCTATCAATAATCACTTTCAATGTAAGTGAATTAAATGCTCCAATCAAAAGACATAGTAGGGCTGAATGGATAAGAAAAGAAAACATTTATAAATATGCTGCCTACAGGAGACTCACTTCAAATCGAAAGACACACACACATGGAAACTAAAGGGATGGAAAAATTTATTTCATGAAAATGGAAACAAAACAAACAAACAAAAAGCTAGGGTAGCAATACTTATAGCAGACAAAATAGACTTTAAAACAAAGGCTATAACAAGAGACAAAGAAGGACCCAGTAATCCAACTTTGGGGTATTCATCTGAAGAAACCCAAAATGCTACTTTGAGGGAATGTGTTTATCCATATGTTTATTGCAGCATTGTTTACAATGGCCAAGATGTGGAGGCAGCCTGGGTGTCTGTTGATGGAAGAATGGATGAAGAGGAGGTGCTACATATATACAATGGAATATTGCTCAGCCATAGAAGGGAATGGGTTCTTGCCATCTGTGGTGGCATGGATGGACCTGGAGGGTATTGTGCTGAATGGAGTGCCAGACAGAGAAAGACAGATGCAATGTGATTTTGCTTACATATAAAATCTAAAGAATAAAATAAACAAACAAAACAAATTCATAGATACGGAAAACATTTTGATGGTTGTCAGATGGGAGAGGGGTTGGGGATGTGGGTAAAAAAAGAGGAAGGGAGTAAGAAGTACAAATTGGTTGTTAAAAAGTAGTTATGGGGATGTAGAGTATAGCAAAAGGAATTTAGTCAATAATATTGTAATAAGTATGTATGGCATCAGATGGGTACTAGATTTGTTGGAATGATTGATGGGAGGGGGGTGGAAGCAGGGCGAAAAAGGTGAAGGGATTGAGAGGTACAAATTGGTCATTACAAAATGGTCATGGGGATACAAAGTAAAGCATGGGGAATATAGTCAATAAAATGATAATAACTATGTACAGTGCCAGGTGGGTATGAGACGAGTCAAGGGTCACTTCTTAAATTATATAAATGTCTAACCATTATGCTGTATATCTTAAGTTAATATAAAATAATATTCAATGTCAACCATAATTGAAAAATTTTAAAGGGGGGAGGAAGGTATAGGGGAATAAGAGGTCCAAATTTCCAAATATAAAACAATTAAGGCATGAGGAATGTAATATACCATATAAGAAATCTAGTCAATAACATTGTGATAGCATGGTACAGTGTCAGATGATTACAGGGCTTATCATTGTGATCACTTCTTTAGGTATATAAATGTTGAATAACTATGATGTATCCCTGAAACTAGTATAATATTATATGTTAACTATATTTTTAATAAAAATCTTAAAGAAAAAAATGGAAAGAAATAGGTGTATAGTAATCCTAGTGAAAAGATTTATTGTATTTGTTTCATATTATAGGGGCTATTGTCTTAAGAATAAAAGCTTTTTTGGGTAACATGGGCAGTGACTGCAATTTGAGCATGACTTATGTATTGGGTTGTCGGAAAAGTTATGACATATTTTGTCTGTGTTTTTCAAAGGTCATTTATTTATATAAAGAACAAAGATCAATCAATGATATAGTGCCCATTTTGTTCGATAAACTTTTGCCATCTTTCAGTGAGCTTCATAATTCCTCCTTCATAGAAGGATCTGTCTTTATTTGCAAAAAACTGAACAAGGTACTGATTTACAGCCTCATCTGAATTGCATGTTATACCACGCAAGGAGTTTTGAAGAGAGCGAAACAAGCGGAAGTCTGACAGCGCAAGGTCAGAGGAGTATGGTGGGTGTGGCAACACAGCCCATCCAAGCTCCAATAATTTTTGATGGGTGATCAAACTTGTGTGTGGTCTTGCATTGTGGCGATGGAACACAACTCCTTTACAATTAACAAGCTCTGGACATTTCTGGATGATAGATTCATTCAAACTGTCCAATAGCTGACAGTACACATTCAAACTGATTGTTAGATTTCTTGGTAGGAGCTCAAAAAACACAACACCTTTAAAATCCCACCACACTGAGAGCATAACCTTCCTCTGATGAATGTCTGCTGTCAATGTCATTTGGGGCGAATCATCACATCGGGACCATGACTGTGCACATTGTTATCAACAATCAACTTCTCATCACCAGTTATCAGTCGCTTCACAAAAGGATCATCTTCCTCACGTTTAATGAGCATTCACAGATGTTTATATGCGCCATAAGATGAACTTCTTAGAGTTCATGCAGAATACAAATATTGAGCTTGCTTACGTATCCCAGCTTCTTCAGGTGGTTGTGAACACTTGAATGATGAATGTTCAATGTTTCTGCAATCTCTCATGTTATGTAACGTGGGTTTGACTCGATCAATGCCTTTATTTTGTCGTCATCAACCTCGGTGGGCCTCCCTGACCGAGAAGCGTCGTTGAGATCAAAATCACCAGCATGGAGTTTTGTGAACCATCCTTGGCACTGACATTCTTGTAGAGCATTGTCACCGTAAACATTATGCAACTTTTCACAAGCTTGACGCACGTTCTTTCCTTTATGGAAGTAAAACAGTAAAATACGGCGAAAATGCACAGTTTGGTCTTCCATCTTCAAATTGTTGTAAAATCTCCAAAACTCAACCAAATTGCTCAATATTTTTTCAGAATGAAGCTAGAACTGTCAGCTGTCATATGACATAGCAATAACATAGATGCGAATGACTCTAATACTTCCAAAAATGAACTAGTACCATCTGTTGCAAACATGTGTCATGACTTTTCCAACAACCCAATATTTCAGTTTAAATTTAAGTCAAATATTCTATTTTTAAATGAATCCTTGATTTTACAGAAAGCACCATAATTTTACATTTCCTATAACTTTAACTTTAAAAAAATAACTGTAATCACTTCTCCCCATTTTGCACCTGTATACACTCTGCCTCTCTGAAGAACATTTTGAGATACCTGGTGAATCAGATTCCTCTTCCTTTGTGAAGGAAAACCATATCAATCTCCTTCATGTTGTCCTCACTACACATTCTGCTTAAGTTATGGTCAGCTCATCATACCCATGGTTTCTGTATGGCTCAAAATATGTTACTCACGCATTTAGACTTCACCTCATTTCAGAAAGTATTTTAGATAGCTTAATTAAAATGTATACATACAAATATAAACTGGTAATGTATAGCTGATAATATAAACCAAGACAAGGTAAATATTATGTTTATAAAAAAAAAACACAATGAAGCAGGCCACAATACTTCCCTAAATTGAGCCGTGAAGTTAGTTCAGAGCTTCTTGATAGTTGAAATAAAAAGGAGAAGTTACAATGATGTCAATTCAGGGGAAACAAAATTTCTCCTAATACTAAACTCTAAAAGAAAGTTTCCTTGGTACTGTGGCCCAAGATAAAATTAGGAGGGAAGACTAGTGTGCCCATCACCACTGTTTTCTGGAATTTTCTCTCCATTCCTCCATATGTATATGAAACACTCATGCCATCAATACATCCTACAGTGAGGAAACTCAATCATCAGGTTCAAGAAATCAGAAAAATATAAGTTTTGTAAAAGGAAAGTTAAAAAATCTGATGTTGTGGTTCACAAAAGAAATTTTCCCTCATCCATGTGTCAGAAATAGAAAGGAAAATGAGTGAATTATTTTTCCATTCTTTCTGTAGATATTATTTCACTGTTCTAAGCATCATTTTCAAATGAGTGAATTGAATTCAGTGAATTGGATAGAAGTCACATGGAAATCTATTTGTCCAAGACACACGGAAATTCAGAGGCATATCAATGATCAGAATCCAGAAGATGTGAATCCAGTTATTTGTTATACTCATTGATGAAGAAATCTTAAATGACAGTATTTTAAATGTAAAAATACAGAGAAAATAATATTGTCATTTGTCATATTACCACAGATCATGTGATGCAATTTATAAAAGATCTTAAATCTATGTATAAAAAACTATCTTTACAAATGCTACACTTCCCCCAAATTCAGTTTCTCTAGTAAACATTTAAATATATGTTAAAACTGATAGATACCTAAAAGAGCAACAGCTCTCCTTTTCCATTTTGGACAATTGAAAAAGAAATAATTGATGAGAAACTTTGAAAACGCCATTTAGTAAATGAAATATCACCACATTGGAGTCGCCAATATTACACAATTAATAAAATATTCATTCCCCAAAACTAAATGGGTGTGGACTTGTCAGTTATCAGGGAATTACCAAATACTGGTTTTTACTTAAATATACTTAATAAGTTTTGCATATTGGATTCATATTAATCAATTCATACACAATTTTCACTCAGAAAATAAAATCTGTGCAGTTAGCCAAAAATAACAACTGCTAGTTCAATTAAATTTAGTAAATTGCACATCTAGTGTTACCATATGTACATTTGTTTGAGGTAATAATTAAACTTCTGTACTAGATTGCATATTTTGAAACAAAGTAAACAAATTACATTATGACACAGAGAAATATCTTTAAAAATATATGCTTGCTTTCTTCTTGAAAATTAAGCCCAAATACCTTAAGTGAATCCCTGATAAGTGGCTGCAAAATTACTTGATTATATACATATAAATTTGACCCAGCCATTAACAACTTCCATGTAAAACTATGCATATTGATAATCATAGGATAAATTAATTAAATTTCTCTACTAACCTCTATTAAAAAGAGAGAAAAGAAGGGGAATAAAATGGAAATACTGTTTTGCTCCAGAATAAAGAGGTAGGAGTTTCATTTACATCTAGTTTGAGGAAAAACTATTTCATCCTGAAAAAAAATGTGGAAACATAGTTAGAGGAAACATAGATAGACTGCTAGTGGTCAACTATGTTGAGACTTGCTTGTAGAAAAGCAGTGGAGCGTAACACATTTATGGCTGATGTGCACTTGGTGCAACATCATACAGAAAACAAATTCTTGTCAAACACTATCTTGGTTGAATCTCACAGACCCTCCATGAAGCAGGCAGAGTCCAGGATATTATTATCCTTTCATAAGAGAGTTAATCAAGAGACTTGCTCAAGGTCAATCCAGAATCTTTTGACAAAACTTAGTTTTGGTGGTCCATGCTATCCCCTGAAGCTAATTTGATAAGGTGTTGTGAGTTTAAATTGTAAAATCAAGATGGTAATGCAAGTCATTTTTCACTTGTTTAATATCTCTCTCCCTCCCCCTCCCTCCCTCCCTCCTGCTTCTCCTCCTTCTCCTTTTGGTTCATTGTACAGCTCATCCTTAAAAAAACTTTTGGTCACCAAAATAATTTATGCAGCAGGAACATGTCACATGTGTACAAAAATGTTTAAATGCAGTTTATTGCCAGAAGAAATAAACTGAATGTGATAGCTATTCGAAGTACAAATAAGTGTGATTTGATTTTAACATACGCATACGCAAATATGTGTTACCAATAACTGTTTTCATCATGGGTAGTCTACTTTCAGTAAAAAGCTCGATAAAGTTTACAAATCTTATATGACCAAGAACAAATGAGTAATATGATTCATATCAAATTAACAACTATAGAGCGCTTATTATTTGCAAGGTACTGTGATTAAAAGCTACAGTAGTTTATAGCTAGTGGTCCTCTCAGCTACTTCATCCAACTGCCACTTTACTACAGAAATAAAGTTCACAATAAAGATGACTTGCATATCAAACTCCTACATTTTCATCTTTGAACGCAATTTTCTTTCAGAAGGAAAAGAATGCTGGCAGTGCCTTCGCGCCTGTGTTTTGGAGCAGGATAGAAACCTCTGTTTCAGATACACGGTGTTCTGGCTTAAGAACAAGTTTTTTGGGGTTTTTTGTTTGTTTTGTTTTGTTGTGGGGTTTTTTTTTTTTTTTTGCTCAGGTCGGCGGATGTACCAATCTAAGCTGCCTGGTTGGACACTTTAAAGCAATGTTCCAAAAGGAAAGGCCTTAACTTGAACAGTTAACAGTGCTACAAAATGTTTGTTGCAGCTTTTCTTCATATGTGAACTTTCACCAGAGAAGGAGTTTAAATTCAGGTAAAGATTTAGATGACATGCAAAAGTAATGCGTCTAGTGTTCCCATTTTCGTCCACACCCCATATTCTAATATAGTAATTTAAACACCGGAATTCCCTCGATATACTCTCACTTTGTGACACAGCTCCGGCCGGACTCACTAGCTCTGGGAGCCGCGATCCGGGTCCTACCACCGACTCTGTGCGGTCTCTTCTCACTGGGTCTGGGCGGGGCTGGTCTTTGCGACATTTGATTGGACGGAGCTGGCCCTGTAGGCGTAGGCCATTGGAGGCTGCCGGCGCCAGGGGGCGGAACGAGTTCCCCAGGAGCCTTCACCGAGCGCGCACAGCGGCGGAGCGGGGCGCAGGGCGCCCGACCAGAGCTCGGCGGGCGGCCGGAGGGGGAGCCCTGGGAGGTACCGGCGCGCAAGGGGTCGCGAAGGGGCAGTACGGTGCCGAGGCTGGTGCCTGGCCGCACCTCCGGAGGGCAGTCCCGCTCTTCCCCCGGCGGCGGCCGCTCGGAGACAGCATCTGTCAACGCTCGCTCCTCCTCTCTCCTCCTCCTTCGGCCCGGCCGGGATCCGCCGGCGGCGGCCGCGGAGAACGTGGGACCCGGCGTGGCGAGCCCATCAGCTGTCAAGCGAGCGGCGAAGCGGCCCGAAGGAGGCGAGAGACACACAAAGAACGCGATGAGCGGCAGCGGCGGCGGCGGCTGCGAAAGGCGGCGGCCAATTCGGGACAGCAACTCCCGGCCGTCCCCGCTGGTGCCGCCGCCGCCGCCGGGGCTGGGTCCGAGGCCACGGAGACAATGCGGCCGGGCTCGGAGTGCTGGCGCCCGCGCTCCCCCGGCTCCTACTTGACGGTCCCCCGGCTCACCCAGGCCCCTCCCGGCCGGCCCCCGCCCGGGAAGGGGGCGCCCCCTCGCTCCCGCGACCGGGGAAGGAAGTCGGTCCGCGGCCGCCGAGCCCGGCAACTTGCGAGCCGGGAAAAGTTTGCGGCGCCTCCGCGGGGCGGCGCGGCCCGCCCCTGGCGTCCGCGGTCACCGCCGGTGACTTTCTGGACTCGTCGTTGAGCCCTGGCGGCGGCGCGGACATCGGGGACTGCGGGGAGGGCCGGAGTCCGCCCGAGGGCTCCCGTGCCCGCGGCTGCGGGTGAGTTGGCTTTGGGCGCGATAGGCTTCCGTGGTTTGGGGCACCTGGGCTCGGGGAGAAGGCTTGGAGGCAGCTTTTAATACTTTTTAGAACCGGCGGGGAGAACAAATAAAAGTCGAAGGCGTATGAGAGGCGCTGACATGCCACTGACTCGTGCACCGTATCCGTGGGAACCCTTCAGGAGCTGGGGCCACCGAGGGCCTGAGCGGGAGGGCTGGGGAGGTGGAAAAATTAGAAGGTCGCGCACCAGCCCTGCCTGTAACTTGTCCAAGTAACCTTGGACAAGTGACATAACCGCTTAGATCTCCTTATGAGTGATACATGAGGCTAGAGCTACATGTTTTCCGTTTTTAAAAATACATCTCAGAGATTTTCCTGGGCCTCAACGTGGTACATGAGCTGTGAAGCGGTAGGCCAGTCTATATTTACAGGCGCCTGGATTCACCTTTCAGTCGACTGAGAAGTAACTTTTAAGTCTGATGTTTCCAAACAGTAATATTTCAAGGGTTTTTTTATTTTGTGTTCAGTGAAAAATAAATCACCCATTGCTAGGTTTTAAAAAGCTTCTTAAGACTGTCTACTTTGCTGCACCATTTGAAGTTCTGGGGGCTGGGCCTGGGATAGATAACCAAGCTTGAGGTTGAAGTGGCAGGTGCCCTCCACTATCTCTTCATCCCTTCTGGCCTCCGTTTAGGAGGAGAACAAGGCTTTTATTATACATAGGAGAGAATCAACAGGGAAGGTGTCTTTCCGTTGTTGTTTTACTGTATTGCTTCTTTCTACTGAAAACTTGCGTGAGGGCCAGTGGAGGAGGGGGCTCTAACTTCTGACAAAGAAGGAAAAGAAAATGTCACTTATAACTAAAGTAAATCTTACACTAATGTAAATCTTCCTTACAGGAACAGTAACACATAATTCAGGTACATCTTGATCTAATTTTAATGAAGGATTGAAAATAGCTGCTGTGTTCAGTATCACTGACGCCAAGACGGCTCACTTACATAATCTTCTTTGTTGGGATGTGTTAGTGGCATGTATAATTTTGATAAATTATTAATGTTAAAGGTTTAGTCTGGTAATGGTACTGAAATATTGTTATCACAGGTTGTATTGCAATACAGTGTAGTGTTAACTTTTGGTTATTATGAGAACCTGCATTTTTTCCGTAAAAGGCGAAATCAAACATTTTTCCTAACCCATATTTTCTCTACTGTTAAATGTACACTTGTCAGTAATGAATACAGGAGAAATTATTTTGTTCTCTCAATGATAAATTCCCCATTTTTCACCATTCATGAGAGTGCCTTCTAGATGTCACATGCTCCACTGGGCATTTTCTCTTCTCATGGAATTTATAACAACAAAAGTTGATTTTTTTAAAAAAATGTAAGTGCATAAATATAGACACTCAAGAAATATTTGCTGGATAAAATAGTGCTCAGATAATGATTACAAATTATTTTTTGCCCAACCTTAAAGAGAATTATTATCATGTTCTAGGAAAAAGAAAGAGGGTATCAAAGAAAGAACTGGCAGAAAAACATGAGCTTGATTCCAGTATCTAGCCTGAAAGTTTATAGCTTGAAATAGGGATACAGATTTGGAAAGAGACAAAGACAATTGATAGGGTTTCTAGGAGAAATATAGCAATATTGATTTAACATAATACCTTTTATGACCTAGCTCTCTTTAAAGAACACAAACCTTTGATTATTTCTTAAATAATCAGTAGCTGTAGCTATTTGCTAAATTATTGTGATTGAATGTCTAATTAAATGGACTAATCATAACCATAATATTTCACTTGAGTGCTGTCTGATTTTTAAGCTCATTTTTAAAATAGCATGAAATAAATCATTCAATGCAGTTGCATGATGCAAAGTGTATCTTTGAAATCAACTAATTCTGCAGTGAGAAAATTATCCCAATCTTAAACAAATATAAAATAAGCACTGGAAATAGCATCTTGCCAAGAAAGTCTTCACTCTAGACAAGCACTATGTGTGTGGAGAGAGCCTTTGTGGACTGCATCATTCATGAGATATTTTGTTTTTCCTGAGGGACCTGTGTAATAGTCTTTGGGGACATCAGGAGAATAAGTCCCCAACATTTGTAAGCCTGGAAACTTCTGGAAAGACTAGTGGCCTTATTTAAAAGTGACCGTTCAACCTAGAACCTAGCATTGATATTTGAGCAAACAAGCTGGCTTTGTAAAATGTGTGTTCTCTTCAGAGCAGGTTTGTTGGTAGGACAGCCATGTGTGTGTGTGTGTGGGGGGGGTTAGAGCAGTGTACCTGAGAGTGTGGTCCTCAGACCACCTTTCTCAGAATCTTCTTTAGTACTTGCAAAACTTCAGATTCTTGGGCACCTTCCTAACCTAAAGAATCATAATTTCTGAGGGCAGAACCTAGAATCTCCCAAAGTGACAGTTTATCACACTAAATTTTGAGAGTTAGTGTTAGAGTTTTCTTGCCAGTGTTTAACGGCAACTGCTGCTTTCTTCTAGGATCATTAAAAAAGCATCCCCAGGTGCTCACTGCTCTAATTATTCCCCCTCCAGCACCAGACATGTTGGCTTCATCTCTTAGTAGGGCTCTGTGGCCAGGGATCCCCTCATGAACTGTGTCTGCAGGCAAACCAAGACACCACCTACAAGCAGAGTGAAGGCTGCTTTGGGGCCCAAGGCCCCTCCTACTTTGGGATACTCCCACCACCTCCCTGCAGCCAGCATGAGATTTGTGGGAGTGGCAATCCCAGCCACCTCTTCTCAACTAGGGAGATAAGGTTTTGAGCAAATAATTGGGATTTCACCCCAAGGGAGAGAAGGCATGAGAGAGGCAGAGCAAGAACGCTGAATGGAAAGCTGTACCCTCAGCACCATTCACACTCACATTTAAAGGTTTCAATCCTAAATCTGATAATTTGGCAGGCAAGTATGTGGCTGATCCCAGGCCCCTTGCCCTCTATTGTCAAAACTTCATCTACAAACCCATATTAATGGGCCCTATAACCCTGACATATAAGTGAGCATTTTCATGTTTATTGAGGAGAAAAAGGGGGAAGAGTTTAGTAGAAAGGTTCAAAGCACAGGCTGAGGGGTCAGCCACACCTGATTTAAATCCTAGCTTTGCCATTTACTACCAAGGTGAACTTGAGCTGCCTCCTTCACCCTCTAACCTTTAGTTTCCTTACTTGAAAAATGAGGATAATAGTACCTGTGTTATAAGGGTTGTTTTGGGTATTATGTAAGTGTATAAATTATGTAAAATACAAATTAGTGACACATAATACTGTCACTCAGTATATATTCCATATGTGTGGCTTTTAATTTATTATAGTAACTTTTAAAAACTTCTTTTTTAGCCCTGGAGAGTTGCTGTAGAAGAGGGACAAGAGAGGAAGACAACCTACGAGGAGATAAGTAGCTCTGGACACAAGGGAAGGTCATACCACGAACTAGTAGTTGTTGAGCAGGAGGAAAGGGGCAGGAGAAGGGTGCAGGCTGCAGTGCCGGCTCACAGCCTGGGTTTCCGCATGTCCTGCCCCGGCTCGGCTGCCATCTCCTCCGCCCTCCAGTCTTTCTGTACCACCTTATTTATCACTTTATATACTGACTATGTGGTATGCTTGAAAACCTTAATCCTGGTGTGGGATTTTAGTATCGGTGATCCTCAGCCTTGCAGGTGCTTAGGGTGGCAGCTCTCTCTCCTCTTGGGATCTAGGTTTTGGAAGTATTGAAGGGAAGATATTTCTATCTCTGACCCAATAGGAATAGATCCAGAATTCAACTCCAGATTTGCCTTTTCAGAGAAACATATGCCATCAAGATGTGGGGACATGATCAGAGAGACTCCTGCCCTCCGATTTTTAAAAATACCTTTATTTTCTAGAGCTCTTACACTTTCACAATGCTTTCTCTCACATTAGCTCACATGTCCCTTATGATAGCCCTGTATAATTATTACTGTTACTAGCCAGGCTCCTGTGAAGCACCTCCAGTCTTTCTCTTTCCCCACCTCCATTCTCTGTTGCAAACCTATTGCTACACTAGTCTTTGCTGTCTTCACATCAGAGTTCTAAAATCAAAGTCCTTTAATTCTCTGTTTGTTTCCCAAATTGAACCTCCTCTTCCTGGCTTCTACAGTAGTCTTGAAACCAGGGTCTCATCCTACTTTAAAACGCTTTCTCTTCTTTAGTTCTTGGAACATGATCGACTCACTCATCACAGTGCTTTAGCCCTTATTGCTTCCCTCATTAATGATACCTTCTCTCAAACCACCCAGATTCTACCCATTCTTCAATTTCCAACGCCTCCTTGGAGCCTTCCAAGATCCCTTTAATGTCTTAAAGATCTCATCTTCCTCTGAATTCCAGTGGTAACCACAGCTATTTGGACAATTATAACCTGTTCTTAAAGTCCTAATGGAGAGAAAGTATATGATAGATTTGATATAGAGAAAAAAGCGCTGGACTAAGTAAGTTTTAAATAGTTGATTTCTACTAAGGAGCTGTGGCAACCAGATCAGGGTGCTCTACCTTTGTGGTTCTACATTTCTTGAGCTGTGAATGTGGAGAGGTTTGGGCCATGTGATGTTGATGGACCCTTCTCATTCTGAAGTTCTGGGACTTAGCTTTCCTTATGTGGGATGGGACTCTTACTGAGTCCTTGGATGAAAATGTCAGGAATATGCACTCAGTGCCTTCAGGACTTGGTCTGTCCCACAGATTGCTAATGCTAAGCTTGGCAGTTTTTGAATGCCATGTACCTTTATTGGTAAGTTTTTTAACCACAAGCATTCAGGAAAGGTTAGTGGGGGATGTATTGGGTAGTAGGATGATGTATTAGTAACAAAAAAGGGCTGTCTTTGTGAATGACTTCCTATGATGGAATAAATAGGATTGGTTATTGGATAAACCTTAGTCTTAGCATTATGTACTTTGCATTTCATCTTCATTGGATGGTGCTATATAATAAATAGTTATATTTTCTTTTTAATCATTTCATAACTTAAAAAATATTTAAATAGTCAAAACTCTAGAATAGATGCTAGATGACTTTCTATAGTAATTTGGTTGCTGACATGTTGGAAGTCTGCATATGTATGTACATATATCACATGCATATTACATTTGAATTAAGAAGGGTACCCCTTAGTTATGAGGTGCCATTATACATTGACCAGACTTAAGAAGAATATCTGTTGAAAGTGTGTTGACATTTAATTGACCTTTCAAAGTTCATTCTGTTAATCATACTCAAAGTGCTAATGCTATGGTTGACTGCTCTGGTGTTTTTACATTCAGTCGTGCCTAGCATATCAATTCTTCAGCATAATTGCCACTTATTTAGCAAAAGTTTCCTTTCTTCTCTGAAAATGTGAGTTGTGTTTTATTTTTGTATCTTAAAAAAACAAAAAAAACAAAAAACTTTGTTTCAGGCTAGTGTTAGAGATTTGAATTGAAATGTTTTCCTGTCATTAGTTGAATGGGGTGTGGCTTCTCAGTATAGGAGCAGTGGAAATTTCTTGCTTAGTTGAAGTATACTTTTCTTCTGGCAGAAGTTAGGACTTTTAGAGGTATAATGCTAAAATTTAGAGAAGCTTAACACTTCAACACTACATATTTTTAGCATAATAAACTGTTGAAAATCTTTCAATTCCTTTTGTGTAGATTAAAACTATCAGTGCTAATACTTTTTATTAAACAATGATTCAAAGGATCTATTTTCATAGCAAACTATGAGTGGAATTTTATTTTACTATAAATGATGTATTTGTTTTAAAAAAGCCAAATATATTTATTTTTCATAGTTTAACATTTTATTACAATCATCTAGAGAACATTTGCTGAAATGTTTTGAAATTTCTAGGTATTGAATTTATGAAATCAGTCTATGGAAATAAATCTTTAATATGATTAGCTGTCTTACAGGTTTCTGAGTTGATATTTCTAATGATCATCGAAAGTAGCTACACTTTTTGCAAAATGTTGATAGAAAAATATAAAACTTGTAATTACCCATTTATCTTTGAGACTCCAGAAATGTTTTTAAAAAATTATTTTTGTCTTTGAAGCAATTTTTAAATAGGGAAGATGAAGTTTGAACCAGACTGTTTCTTTTCATGAGGTTATTTTATACTGTTAAATATGCAGCTCTGTATTTGAGGTGCACTTTGTTCCCTGTTTATGATAAGTTTTGATGCCATTGTAGCATTTCTTTATTCACACATTACAAGTATGGTAGGTAATCTCATTGCATGAAGCAACCTTATTTTCTTATCATCTCTCCTTCTGTATTGTCCTATCTTTTTTTTTTCTGCCTTTTTCTGTTCCCAGTTTTACAACTTACAGCTGTCCTTTTCAGCTCATTACAGCCCCACCTCCAAAGGAAAATGAGTCCTTTCCCTTTAGTCCAAACATTTAACTTCAGACTCTGTCCTTTTTTAAGACTATACAATGAAGCCTCTTAAATAATAGCTAAATATTACATAAAGAATGCAAATGACTGCATTGCTGAATAGTCAGATACAAAATAACCCAGACTAGGGGTGAACTCTCACACTTCCATTTTGTAAACTGTTTTCAACAAAGAGAATTACTTTTCCCCGAAAATTAAGTATCTTAGGACCAAGCTAGAATTGGTTAAAAAAAGAACCTTAATTTAGAGCCTGGTTCCTTGGGTAATCTCTCTTGGTCATTTGACTGGACTCATGACACATATTGACAAAATTAGTGTATTTGCTCTTTTCTGTTTGAAGTTCATTTTGCCATCAAAAATTGCTTTCTGTCGTTTAAATCCAAATATGTGTATTCACAAATAACTTATTTTATTTTCATTTTACCTAACAAATTCTTATACTTTCACATACCAAACACTTCTAAATACTTTTCAAGTATTAGTTTATTTAATCCTCTTAACGCTATAGTTTTTATTGTATAGTTACAGTCGTTACCATTTTACAATTGAGAAAACTAAGGCACAGAGTTTTATTTTAGGGTAGGGCCTTAAGTGGGGGGAGAGTAGTAAGTGTAGGCAGAGTAGATAACAAAGTAGTGCTAAGAATCAACAAAAAGATATGCAGGAGTTTGGGGAAGATGAGTCCATGTGGAAAGGATCAGGAACACCAGTGGGCCCAGTGTTAAAGAGCAACATATCTTCCCTCCAGCCTGGGAAATTAGCGTTGCCTTAGGTTTCAGCCGCCTGGTCAGTCTGGGGAGGTGGGTCACACTGGCTATTTATGATTCTCATAGGGCTGCCTGAACCTCCTTACTTGCTAGCATTTCTCCGGATTCAAGCTTCTTTCCCCCTAGAGGGTTTAGCTTGGCTCTCAGCTGGAAGTTTGGGCATTGCAAATACCAGTGGAGAAATATTTTCCCCAGCCTTAACCTTAGCCCACTTCATTCTCACTTCTTGCCCTACTTTGTTGTATTATTTTGAAAATATTATTCAGTGGTATTTTTGTATGTCTGTTGTGAAGTTTAGAGACTAATGTTAAGCAATGAGATTAAAGGACGAAGCTATCTTTTCTGTTAGAATTGGGGATGAAAGAAGAAGAAAAAACAGCTAAAAGGAGAACAATTGGAGAAAGGAGAGAGACTTCATGGAAAAGAAGAGATATATTGAGGGGGCAAAAAAGATGGTGAAAAAATGAAGGAAGAAATTACTGATTTGCTTCACACCCACACCTCCTCCCCAGCTTAACTGTAACAGAGGCAATTTCACTCTCTTTGCCCGACATGAGGTTCACCAGGGAGTTATGCACTGTGGGAGTGGAAAATTTCTCCCTTTTGCATTTTGAGACTTGGGTGTGCTTCTTTGAGATGCCACTGGTATCTAAGTAATATTTGTTTATACTGGATATTTTTCTCTGTAGCCTTTGTGGATGGGGCTTAGAATACAAACAATACTGTTAGCAGAACTCCAGGTACTCAATTGCTGTGTTTATTTTACTAGTTAAAAAACTGCCAGAGCCTTAGGACTTCTGAGTACATTTTAAAAATACCACAGGCAATTTTAAGAAGCGCTTTTGAAAGAAAGAAAAAAATAAGAAGAAAAGTTAGTACTTTCAGACTCTGGAATGCCAACCAAAGTGGTAGGTTTTTTTTTTCTTTTAATTAATGTTTTCAGAAACCCTAGGATAGTTTCATCAGTTATTTTTAAGGTGGATTTAAAGTACTCTTCTTGTAGATAAATCCTCTTTTTCTTAATAGTTTAATTAAAATAAAAGTGTGACACTTTTGTTCCATAGAATATAAAACTAAGGTTAATTCTCTAGGGAATTTAGGATTTTTTTGGATGTTGCTAAAATCATCTTTAATGACTTCACATCAGATCACTGATCTGAACGTATTTTACATTGATTTATGATTATATTGGGAATCACTGAAATTGTGATACTTCCAGAACACCCAAAATATATGATCAGTTTTACCCTTAATCTTTTTTACCCATAATTCATTTTATGGCGCCCGGAAATTTCTCTCTTTATCTTGCTCTCTGGCTCTAGAGAAGTAGAAAGGTACATTATTCAGTAGCATTTATGAAAAACACTGTTTAAGAAAATGTTGAGCTAATTTAAATGATAAAAGTATTGATTTGAAGAAATTGATTTATTTTTAAATAGCTATTCATTTTTCAAGCCTGGTCTTAACAGGCTTGATTAGATCCCCACCCATAAAACAAAGTAAACTGAAGATTTTTTTTTTCTTGATCATTGATTGCATAGTGGTGTTCAAACATTTAAGAATCACTAATAAATTACCCTTAGGGAATAGAAAGGGGAAAGGGAGTTTTCTTTCTCATTTGTTCTTTTTTTTTTTTCTATTTTCCCCCCACTTGTCCATCTTTTCCTATAATCATGGAAATTTTTATTTTCTGCCACTGTTCATCAAATGTTCCCCATCCATACATCTTAGATTTCTGCCACACCAAGTTTATATTAGAATTAGGCAGAAATGGAACCTGGGCCTTTAGAAATTCTTGGGAATCACCCCATGCTTTCTCAGACTCCTTTTCCTCCCCAGAGGCAAGAGGAGCACAAGAGTAGTTGGTAGTTTGTCACGGCTGCTTCCGTGGTTGCCCTATAAACCTAAGCTTTTTCACCTCCATTTTTAATGCTTAAATCTACAAATGAAATTAGGGCCAGTCGTACTGTATTTCCATCATCGCCTATCCCTAGTGGTTCAAATTTAGCGCAAACCTGCTGTCAAGTACCTATTATTTAGGCAAATATAATAGGATGAAATCATAACGTGAGTTTTTTAATAACTATTCTTTGAATGGAAGTATGATTTTTGTCTTATGACTTCACAGTCATTATGTTGAAAATCTAGAACATTCTTATGTGAGCAACTAAGCTGCTTATAGCCCCATAACAGTGTAAGTCAAACATTAACTTGCTGTAAAACTCTGCTGAAAGTGCCTTTGATTTTGAGATGCAGTGACTTATTTCAGGTTAACTTGCCTGTTCTGTATATGGAATGCTGTGGAGATCTTGCAACTGATTTCAAGGTTGGACTCTGAAGTATAATTTTTTACCCCTGTTTTCTGTATGCTATGCCATTGTTTGCCACAAATATAAGGTGTATGTCCTTTTTCTTTTGCTGCTTATGACCCAGTTCCCATACCAGAAAGCATTGGAGGTAATTAAGTTGTTCTACGAAAAGCTTCATAAGTCACCTACTAACTACTGTGTCTGTAAATATACTCTCAAACTATCTTGTAGTTCAGCTATTTTTAAAAACGTGTGGGTGTGGGAAGTGATGGTGAATGAAGTCAGGGTAATTGGTGCTTCTTTGTATTAAGAAAAGGGAAGACTGCTTCTGTGATTTGTGTATGTTTAATTTTTAAAAAATTTCTTCCAACCCTCTCCCACTCCAGTTCCAGTCCTACCTCATAAATTCAAGCACTGAAGGAATTAGAGTCATAGGATTTTATAGCTGGAAGTATTTTAGAGAGAATCTAGTTAACCCTTATTACATTTGAGGAAATTGATGTCCACTGAGGTCAAATGAGATCATGTAGCAAGTTTAAAAGCCCAAATGACATTAGTAGTTTATTTCCTTGAGTAAACACTGTTCTGATTAATCTTCCCTAGCATGTTCATAGTCAGGAGGTAATAACAAGGAAAGAGAACTAATATGTGTATGGTGCTTCCTGTACACATCTCAGCCATTTCTCAGAAGAGCTTTGTGAGGTGTAGGTATCGTAGTTTCCATTCACAGAGAAAGCAGGCTCAGCGCCGGAGACCGGCCGGTGCAGTCATCTATCAAAGGCCCAGTGCTCCCTGCCTTTCCACCGTGGCAGAAGCATCAGGTGGTCCCAAGACAGTCCTCATAAACCACAGGATAGAGAATCACATCTTCATATTATAGCTCTGGCTCTAAATATGGACCAATTATTAACTTTTGTCTGTTTCATCACTTTTAAAGGAAAAAAACCCTACTTTTTAAAGAGCTGTGAGCTCATAAATTTTTCAAAAGAAAGATACTGGACAATTGTAAATAAGGTGTGCTTTAAAATTTGTCTTTTCAACATTTCAAAAATTCAGCCGGCATATATTGAGCACCTACTATGTGTAAGGCATTTTATGCTCCATTAAACACAATAGTGATTGAGACAGAATCATGGCCATCAGGGCTTACGCAGTTTTCTCTCTTCAAAGATTTATCTAGATATAGAACTGTTCTTGAGAAATGTCTAGTATTGTTTACATTACTCTTGAGATATGAGAGCTATTAATTCTTATATCTGAAATGGGTCATTTTTTCTAAATATTTGTGTTAAAGTAGTCACATTAAAGAAAACATACAGAAAACTGGAAAGAAAAAAATCATGTACATTCTGAATGTTTAACATGATAATATTTATACATACAGCTTTTTCTTGGCTTTTCTTTAACTGGATGGGATAGCTAGTGTTCTATATCATTCATAGCTTGTAAACCTGTTTGTTTTAATGATTACATAATTTCAGAAGGAGTTAGTTTCTAAGTATGTCAATAAACTGGCTATTTTTTATGGTAATCTCTGATGCCATTTTATATGAAATAATAAAAGACTTGGCTACTACTAAGAAATACTTTCTAAAAGTATTTTGTAAAAATGAACTATGTGGCAAATTACTTCCAAATCTTTAAGAGCATCAAAATCATTTAACTTGATTAAAATATACATAGAAATATCAAGTATGTACAGTTAACCTAATTTGGAAACAAATGTTTTTTTAAATAGTGAAATTTATAAACAGAAAATACTTTTTAAATGCAGTTTCTATTATAGATGTGTTCTTCTGAAATAATTTCTCATTACTCAGAAGGTATAGTATTAATCATGTTGAATTTTTACTGTTTGAGGGAATTTAATATAATAGCTTTGATATTAAAAAAACAAAAACAAGGACGGTTTGAGTTCTGAATTCTGCCATATGACTATTACAGTGAAATTCATCTTAAGTTCAACTGATGTCCCTTCAGAAATAGGACCTTATATTTCAACAGAACTGGAGAGTATCCCAAGTCAGAGTTGCTCTTTCTGAGGAGTCTGAAGAAGCAGGAGCCCCACATGGGGAAGAACTGAGCCAGCAGGTGGTCTGAGGGAGCCAGTCAGGGAACTGCTGACAGTGCTGCGCCTGAAGGGAGGGAGGGAGCAGGGCTGGGAGAAGGGAGATGGGAAGTCCCTTATTAGCCAGCAACCTGGGATGCCCTGACCCTTTGGAATCCCCCTCCCTAGTGAGAATGCTAATCAAAGTAGGAGAGGAGGGGCTCTGGACAGATGGAGGAGTAGGGTGGTAGCACCCACAAAACTGATAAGCTCGGAGAGCTCCTGTCTGGGGAACCCTGGCCTTGATTATAAATCAGAATTATTTTAGAGTAGAGTTTGGCAAATGAATAAATATATAATGAATGAATGAGTGACTGATCACCAGAGGATGTGAATATTTGTTTCTACTCTTAAAATTTTTTTCACTTCTCACTTTTAATGCCCAATTTACAACAAAAACAGAATTTTTTTGAATTATCATTTACTATCTCATATATATATTCAAACCCACACCCTTCCCAACTCCAAAAATGATGCAGAAGAGTTCACAATAAGCAAAACATCAGAAGAGTAAAGTGAGTGATAGATGTGATTCCAGCTTTCAGAACCTAGTGCCCTCGCCGGTGTGAGATTATGATAGCAAATGCCTCATCACCATAGCAGGGATACAATGCGAGCTTGCATAGACAATGCTTGGCATGCAACAAAAATGTTGTCTTAAAGTTAAGGCTATAAACTTGAGTACATACGATTTAGCTTAATTCTCAACTTATTTCAACTACCATTTTATTAGAGAATGTTAATTGAATAAAATATATTAATTTCTAGAGTAGAAGCGATTTTACTCTTTATAACTCTCTAAGTTCTATAGTATCTAAGATAATGCTTTTCTTTCTAGAATTTGAGTTTCTTAATCTTCCACATGTGCACAACCATGGGAAAATGCTCCCAGTAAATTCCTACCGCCTTCAACCAGTTTCAAGAGGCAAGGACCAGGTAGGTATTTCTATTAATTACAAAAAAAGAGGAAAAAAAAACAAACGGAAAGTTCATCATCACTGTCATTAGGAAGAAATACAATGAGAATTAGAAGCCTTTAATTAGGCTAAAAATGATGGGGACTACTAAGTGTAAACTTTAAATCGAAGAGGGTGAAGATTAATTTTAAAGGGCAGAATTTTGTTCGTACATTTATTTTACTTCTGTTTCAGACCCGTTCTGTGTATGCCTCCTACAAAAGGAAGCAAAGACCATTTGTGTTTCTTGTCTTTAGTTGAGTTTTCTGTAGGAAGGGATAGGGGCCAAATGCCAGTACAGCTGGTACAGATTGCCAGGGACCTTGGTCCCCCAGGGAGATGGTGGATGGAAGGATGCAGAACAGAGCCTGTACACTGGGCCCTGTGCTGACATGAAACATTCCCATTCCCAGGGTGCCATTGCAAACATTCAGAGGCCTGGGGATGGGGTGGAGGTTAGATGGACACAGAGGAGGAGAAAGGTGAAACCAGAGAAGGAAGCATCATTCTCTAGTGGGGTAGGATCACCTACTTGCACCTTTGCATTTCCATGGCCAAAGGAAAGGCCTAGTTTAAATGAATCAACAAATAAAGTAATGATATCTTCCAGCACCTGCTCATCAGTGCCTCAAATCTCACCATTCAAGGATAGGCTATTTAGTTTAAATACCCTGATGTCTTAAAATCCAGAGAACTGGGGTATATGAATGGAGGGAGTGGGGGTAGCTCAAGCGGCTGGACTATTTTAAGATGTTTTGAATTATGCATAGCTTAGGAAAATGAATGATTCTAGAGTCAATAAGATGGTTCAGCACTGAATGGTTTAGGGTAGCTAATAAAAATTTTTAAACTTGATCTGGAGCCAATCCCAGATAAACTGTCCACCACCAGAAGGAGTTAATCCTTCAAACACTTAAAACTAATATGGGAAGATTATAAAACTTGACCAGGGTATAGACATCCAGAGCTGTACTTCGGGTGGGAAGACTTTTAGGGACTTGGTCTAACTGTCTAACAGCCAGGTTTTGAACTAAACATGTAGTTTTCTGTGGGTACTTCCAGGATTATAAAAGACAAACCTGGATCTGATGTATTGGACACAATTAAATCTTATTCTGCCATATTTGTTTTTAACTTGTGATTTTTTTAAATGGACTTACTGGTCACATTTCTCGGGTAGTGGCAAGATTTTTTAGTCTTAAGCAAATTTATTTAGTTCTGTCTTTCTAGATTAGTGGTTCTCTGCCAGGAAGGTATAGCAAAATCAGTTGATAGCTTTTGCAAAATACACATACTCAGCACCCTCCCCATCTGAGTCAGAATTGCAGAGTGGAGGGAACAAGATAGAGGCAGTCTAGGCATGTGGGGTTAGAATAAACTGCCCTGATAATTGTTCCCACACTCTCATTTTGAGAATTGCTCTTCTAAATGGAACCAGTACTGCTCAATTATTAGAAAACAAGCAAGTAGTTTAACATTGAGTCTCACTTAAACTGGCAAAATTGTTCAGCATCTCATTGAGCTAAACCTGTTTTAACTTTCACATAGATTTCATCTAGCTGATGCCTAGCTGGAAGTACTGTATTGATGCTTGTTAAATGCCCTTCCATTTACTCTTATAACTAAGATATTAATGGTCTTTCATACTTTGTTTGGGTAATTTATTTATTCATAGAACTCTGAGCAAAAGGCTGGATTTTCAAAGTTGCGCTAAGGTGTAATATCTCATGCTCACTGAATTGTTCTTTGAGGTTGTTTTCTTAGTATGTACTAGTCACTTAGGGTTTTTCAGTTTTTAATTTAAAGTTATTTAAAAGTACTAAGATTCCAAGGTAAGTAGGGGATCTGTCACTTTGAGAAAAATTTATGGGAGTAAAAATATTTTCTTTTTGTAAACAGTTACTGCTATACAATGTCTTCACAGGGTGTAAGGCTTGTTATTTATCTGTTTTAATTAAAGAGGACCCTGCCTGCCTATTTGTGACTAACTTAAAAGAAGTGGTTGTCTTGGTGAGAAGTTCACAAGGTTGGTAGCTGGAGCTGAGTTTGGTGAACGGACTCAAGCTCTAGTCAGCAGTGGTGTGAATGCCAAGTACTAAGAATTTCTGGAATGTAGAATCGCACAGCACTGATAAAGTTTGCTTTGTTCCCCTATGTGACTTGACCCATTGAGAAAATGTGGTTCCCTAGGAAGTTTTAATAGTTCAAAGTCCTTAGTTAATAAAAGAAAAAGGCCACAACATAATTCAGCTTGTTTTCACCTGCTGCCTGAAAGATTAACTTTCTTAACCTTAGTAGGATAGTGTTACCCTTTGCTTTGAAAAAGTAATTGATGGAGCTCTTCACATTTGTTAGTTTCAGTAAACATGACACTGTTTATGTGGATTTTGTTTTTGTTTTGGGTTTGGTGTTGCAAAGTACTAAGCCTTCTGCAACTTAAGAACGTATGGTAACTTCATCTAAAAACAAATCTCAGGGAAAGGCACACCCTCTTTTCTGTATCAGCTTAATCTTTCACTGGACTAGGAAGGGTTTTGAATTACTTCAGGAAAGTAGTGACTGATAGAGCTTAACCTTCAGTTTTCCTCATTTATTTTCATAAGAGAATGGGAGCGGAATTCAAAACATTCAAATTTGGAGTTAATGTGCGTCACTCTGTTGCGAGTGATAGGTTCTGTGTTTTTCCAGTGGGAAACTTAGATCTACAAACTGATATGTGCCTGTTATAGACCTTGTTATTCCATTCTATTTTTCTCCTGATTGTTGCTTACTCTTAGAAAAACCAGCTGACTATACAAGTTGTCTCTGGGAGCAGCAGATTCAGAGCAAAAGTGATATATAAAAGCAGCACGTAAGTCTTTTTTGTGTGTGTCAGAATTTATAATGTTTGAAATAGATGTTTTTTGTTTTCATTGCGAGTCTAAGTTCACTTAAATGTAGTATTTAATGTTAAATGTGCACTCTATGTTGTTAACATAATTTAATTTCCATGTTTGGTCACTTACACTCAAAGAAGGATTTTAATTACATAATGCATGTTGGAATCATTCTAAGTAACCCTGCCGTTGCCTGTTTGTTCCTTGTCGCTAACATAATGGATGAAATCCATTTGCATATGTTGTCTTATTATATCATAACATTTTATAGGAACTTGGTAGATGAATACTAGATATGCATTAAGCATTTTGTTTTGAATTTGAGACATTTTCTAGAGTACTTTTGTGTTTGAATGAGACTTTAGTATGTACAGAATGGCTGCCGGTGCATCTTAGAAACACCTGTAGGGGCCCTTCTTCCGGTTAACCAGACAGAAAGACAGTCTATGCTGCTGACAGTGAGCGACTGTAAACATCCTCGACTGGAAGCTGTGAAGCCGCAGATGGGCTTTCAGTCGGATGTTTGCAGCTGCCTACTGCCTCGAACTTCAAGGAGCTGCTTTAGGAGCAACTGGCTCATTAACTCAAACTGAATACCTTGCTTTCTCTTTCATACATTTTTACAAAGCTTGGGTGAAAATGGTATAAATCAAATGATTTTTAATCCATCTTGGTTCGTTTTTAGAGGACTTCAGCAGGGCGGGAGGAGAGGGGCTCTGTGTGTATAGAATTTGCAATATCAAAACAAAGAAAAAGAAAAAGAAAAAGAGGCAAAGTGTTCCTGAGTGAGGAAATGTATTATAGTATTTTTGTTCTTAAAAAAAAGCATACTAAGGCAATATTTTACAAATCAGTCTAAAAAGTTATTTGTTTTGTCCTGCTGTTTATGTTTATCTGTAATTTCAAAATAGGTGTTTTTTTATAAGAGCCATTCACTAACATTTCTATTAATGAAATCTAAATTATTTGGAAAGGAAAAAAGTAAAGGCTAGAGTGAAGAGTTGATTCAATTTATTTGAATTAAACCTCTTTTATTTCCTTATAGGTTCGATCTTTAAGTAAAATTTTCAATTTAATGAAGTACCTAAAATAAACTAGATTAAGTAAACTAACTCTTATTTGAAAAACCTAGTTGTTCTTGCTTTAGCTGATGAGAATAGTATTTTAGGCATTGTTCACAATGTCTCATTCAGTTGAACTGTTAACTTTGCTTTATGTACTAGCATTTGCTTTTAAAAGTAATGCATGTATCAAATGTTGTCCTAAATATATGAAGGCAACCTAAGATTTTTAAAAGAACCCCATTGTGGATCTCTGTAAAGGACCTAACTTATAAGTTGTCTTTTTTGTAAATCTGTATTTGATTTATGGCACACTTCTTTAATATGAGACACTTAAATAGTAGAAATGAGACACTTTAAAAGGAGATGAAGGTGGCATCTTTTGTCCTCTAACACATAGTTTCTTCTCAACATGCAGTATTTATGTAGAAATTATAATTTCTGTTCACTCGATACCTATGGATGATACTGGTAAGAGGTGCTTCCAACAGCACGTTGGAACAGTGTGACCATCCACTATTTAAAATTTGACCAAACTACAGTTGAACATTCTAAGTAGCTGGGGTGGAAAGAGAGAGGCATAGAAATGCCTTTAACTTTCCCTCATACATAAAGCCATCAAGTAACAAAACTCAATTAGTCATGCAGGGCCACTAAAGGCTAGTAGACTGCTGCTGAAGCCGGTGGGAGGAGTGAGGGCTTTCCATCAGCTAGGCCCTGGGGTCTGGAGTTAAGAATGTGGCCTGGTTTTTAATAGGTAAACTTAAAACACTTAAGAGCAAATAACTCAGCTGTATCCCAGGGTAAATGACCACAGGTTTGGAGAAATGGGTAAACTTTTTCTAGTTCTTTGACCTTCACTTTAGGTTTTTCTCCTGTGTTATTTCACATGCCCTCCCTTCTCTGCCCTCTAAATTTTCATTTCCCACTTCTATTTGGTTATTTTCTTCGTTTAAGTAATTGCTTATTTAGAATATTTTAATTTGTAAAAACTGTAACATTCTTAAATATTCTTAAACCAACAAATGCAAACCTCCAGAAAACATTCTGGGTCGTTTTAAAATTAATATCTATTATTTATTCTGTCCTGTACCCCATATTTCCATAGTAAAAATCTAAAATGTTAATTTAAGATATCAAAAATGTGCTATTTATATTTGGAATAAGATCTGAATATAATATTTTTTATTTCACAAAAATATCCAACCTTTAAATTTTGCAGTATTACATTTCTACAACTACCCAAAGTTACTGTGCACTTGAGATAAATTACTACTTAGCATAAATTGGAAACTATTGCTAATTGCTTTTGTGTGGTTTTTCTTTATATAATTTTGAAATTTCATGTTCTTATCGGCTTAATAAAATACCATATATGATATTGTATATCTAGAACATAAAATTCTTGAAATGGACTGCAGTAGTTCGGTTACTGAGAATAAAACACTGTCAAAATGTGTGCTAAATAAATGTAACCTGAGTGTTGCTGTAAAGTCTGTAATGTTAAAAAAAAAATAGCACCACCCTGAATAATCATCATTACTATTATATGTTTCGTTTTTATTTATGATTTGCCAAAATAAAAATTGGCATATCTTTGAAAGGGAGATTTTTGAAGAAGTGCAAGAGGTTCTAAAAGTGGCAGTGGTGACTCATTTAAATACTTACTTTTCCTGACCTTAAAACTCTGATTTGATCCTGCACTCCATTTTGTAGTTGAGGCTATCTATAAATATTACACATGTGTGAAACCTTTCCTCTCCTAGAGAACAACTAAAACCAGGGGCCGGGGCTTTGGGGCAAAAGGAGCCACGTGAGTCCGGTGTGGGAACAAGGAGGGTAAACCTGTGAAACGTGGCTCCCCAAAGATTGCTCTCAGCATTGCCTTGTTTTCTTTCACTAAACTTACAGCGAAGTATTTCCATTGGAGGGAAAAGACGCTATCTTGAGTGGTGTCAGTTTGTGGTGGCTTAAAAATAATAATGCAAAAAGGTGGGTGGTTTTTCTGTATCAGAAGAGTAACTGGAAATTAATTATTTCTCTTAAATTTTGAAGTTACTGAAATCTTACTGAAATTCTTCATGAACTGTCCTAGCAGTCTCACTAAAGCAATGGACACTTTCTTGGTATGGTACTATATGAGAACAAGCATGCTAAAGAGATATGGAAGATATACTTGATAGTGTGTGCTATAGTTGTTTGTATGCATGGACTAAGCTGTTAAATCATTTAAAAGATTGGGTTTTTTATTATTATTATTGTTTTGTCTCTTCATTTTTACTCATTTAATGGCAAAAAGCCAGTAAATAAAATGGAAAAAAAAAATCTCATCCTGTGAATGTGCTTATTATTAGAAATAATAGTAAATGGACTAAATATTCTTTACCAGGCTTCTTCAGTTGTTATGCATAAACAAATATATCTCGCTAAAACACACTTTTTAAATCACCAGTGTGAATGTGGTAGGCAAGTTAATGTTGCCAAGTGTTACTTAATCTGCCTCTCCTAATTTGTATATCTAGTTATTATATAAATTTAATGATGCAATGCTTTGAGAGTAGAGGCTTTTTTAATGCAAATTAAAACAAAGTAGATTGGGGATCCAGTTAGCACAAACACTAAATGTGAATTAACTGTCCCCAAAGGCTTCACTGCCCCACCTGGTTCAAGAAATGAATGAATGAACCCCTTGTAGGTACCGTAACAACATAGAATAAAATCAGAGTCCCTGTGCGACTGTCATTTCAAAAATGACAACACGAGATCTTAGGGTATAAGATCCTTACTGGAAAGTGTGGTGGAAAACATAAAAGTGTTTTACAGTGTGGTAATGTATTAGAAACCTATTATCCTTGTTGTGCTTCCCTTATTGCAGGGACTGAACTACCATTTCTGAATTTTGGATTTGGTGTTTATTAACTAGAGTTAAACTCTTGAACAAGTGTTTGGACCAGTGAAGGAAAATGTATTTAAAAGCTAAAGAAATGCATGCAGTTAAATCTGTAAATAAATATCTCAATGCCATAAAAGAGTAGCACTTACAGTCAAGATACCTACAGGGGAAATACATTTATTTACAGGATGAGTGATGTTAATGAATAGAAACATTGCTGCCCTCTTTAAATGAAGATTTGTTTGCACTGAGTGTACGGATGTTGAAATGAGTCAAGAGAATTGGTAAAAGTTGCAAATTCATGTATTCAAATTGGAGTATTCATGTTTTGCCCATAATGGATCTAAGTGCATATTAAGGAAGTGATTTTGCTAAATTTCTTACTCTTTAATTGTCACATTAGATTAAAATTATATTTGGAATTATAATCTTTGAACTATGGAATATCCATCTGGAAAATTAAATTTTGAAACATTTACTCTATTTCATATACTTTCAGTGGCTTTCTTGGCCATATCAGATATATAGTTGTCTTTTTCCAATTCTCACTCTATTCTCTTACCCCAGTGAGTTTATACTTTACATCCATCTGGAAAATTGAATTTTGAAACATTCACTCTATTTCATATACTTTCAGTGGCTTTCTTGGCCATATCAGATATATAGTTGTCTTTTTCCAATTCTCAGTCTTTTTCCAATTCTCAGTCTACTCTCTTACCCCAGTGAATTTGTACTTTACTTAAAATAAGTTCTGACAATCAGATATTGAATAAGAAATTAGGAAATTTCTACATTTTTTTGTTCATGGAAAGAAGACTGTACAGTCGTATCTTGAACCAATCATCTAACCTTTCTACACTTTAGCTTTAGTTTCTGGGATGATTATATTGATTTCTTATAACTTGTTCCTAAATCTCTAAGTAATTATAAATAAATCATTATGAATTGTTACAAATTCTAAAAAATTAAGGCTATTTTAATAGCATAAATTCAGTTTGTCAAAATGCAATTTTCTGAAATATAATTTATCTTTTTTTGTATAGAAGAGAATTTATTCAGTTTGTTGGTACATATTTAATTCTTTTTGAATATGTGTAATATGCTAATAGCTAATTAAAGTCGGCTTTAAAAACTCATTCAGTTTCTCACCTGAGCTAGCACTAGGACTGGCTAGGAGAAGTGAGGGTTCTGTTTAGGGTTGGGAAGTAAGCTCCCAGGGCCTGGTGAGTAGTCCCAGACCCTGCATCTTGGACATGATAGCTCACTTTTCCCAAAGGGAATAGAAAAGTCTGGGAGTGACTAACACGTAACATTACTGATTATTTTTAGGTTAGGGAAGAATAGGAGAATACCAATGAAGGCAGAGCATTTTTTTCTTAGGAAGAATGATTATATCTTAGATTAAGATACTACTGAAGGGCTATTGTGTGTACATGTTGCACTGCCCCTCATTTGGAGCCTCTCCTGAAGGGGGTCTTCATGGTTTGGTTGTGCCCCCTCCTCTGCTCTCCCCTGGCTTTCTAAGCACCAGCCACACCTACTTTCAGTTCTTGGAACTACCTTGCTCTATTCCTTTGCATTCCAAAGCCCTTGCCTTAGCTCTTCCCTATGTATAAATTCAATACTCTCCCCCCAGACACATACAGCATGCAGACTCATACTGTTAGGAGTCATACTTAATGTCATTTCCTCATGGGAAGTCTTCCCTTACTCCCTTCTCTTCATGCTATGGGCTCCCTCTTTGTCCTGAGACAAGAATCACAAGAAGCTGCCCATCATGTGAAATTCTGGGGGTGAAAGCATTCCAGGCAGAGGGAATAGCAACTACAAATGAGAAGAAGTGGGATCAGGCAAAAATTATGAAGTATTCTGGTTCAGGTGAGCAAGACAGGATCAGAGGTTAGCGAGGAACAGGCCATATAGGGCCTAGATCATGGTGACAAGTTTGAATTTTACTGATAGGCCATGGGTGAGTATATGTTACCATGTACTATTCTTTGAATTTTGAATTCAGTTTAATTAAATGATAGGACCTCAGTCATACTGACTGACCCTATCAGAATGTAACTTTCTTTTAAATGATAACAGCCCAGTTCAATAAATATTGAATGCCTACTTGTATAAATAATAGTGAATGTTAGGAGCTGAAGGATACACCGTTGACAAAGACTTGATCCCCGTGGTTGCTGATAAGGGTGGGATAAGATAATGTCATGTGGGCCAGAGAGCCAGGATTACCTGCAGCCCACCTGAGAGCAGCCACCCTTTCCTGAAAAAGTGTCAGGAAATACATGCTAAGAAAAGGAAAAGCAAACAGAATAACATCACTAAATAGAGCATCTCCTCCAGCCTTAATATAAAATGCTGATGAACCAGGCTGAACTATGGAATCATTAGTTTCACACTCCTTCAGCCTAGAGCTCTGGATTGGACAGCTCTATTTATGAGAGAACTTGAAGAAGAGAGAGTATCTGAGAAGATGAGCACCTCTTACCACTTACTCTTGGGAGGAAGAACATCCACAGGAAAGTTTATCCAAATGGGATAAAAACTATGCCTCTAACTTCATGAACCTTTAGCTGAGCCCAATGGCCAGGAAAATAGCAGACCTGTCCCACCAAGTAGCAGCCTTCCTCTTCTTTGTGTATGTATGTGGGCAGGGGCAGGGGAGTGGGGAGGAAGAGAGAGGAGGGCAAGAAAGGATGCCAGTATGCACCCACACTCCCCTGGGATTCCAATACTTGCCCTCAAACTATTATATTTAAATACATGTAAAATAAGTAATAGTGGTGCATGATGTCCTAAATAATGATAGCAATAATGAAATATTGCCTGACATTTATTGAGTATTTGCCAGACTGTTCTAGATGCCTTGTATTAATTCACAATTTAATCCTCGCAACAGCCCTGTGAGGTAGGTGCCATCATAATTTTACAGGTGAAGAAAGGGAGGCACAGAAAGGCTAAGTGACTGGCTCAAGATCACTCAGTTAGTAGAAGAGAACCTGAAGTAAAGAATGAAAACTGCTGAGATGAATCACGTAAGAAGGAAGAGCCTATTTAAGCTGAAAGGATTGTGGAAGGCATTTGTGTTATGCTTTCCTCAAGCTGAGGACATGAAGAAGCACAGGGTGTGTTTGGAGAGTGCAAGGAGGGTGCCTGTCCAGACAGGTGCTGGTGGCCCCTCAGCAGGTTACAGGGAACCTGGGAGCCATGCAGCCAGAAACTACACTGGAATATTGTGGAGGTTTTGAAAATGCGGTGCAAAAAAGTATCTCTTTAAGCTTATGGCAAACTCCACTTTTAAATCGTGTTGAATTATAGGATAAAATTATGCAGAAACGTTTTGTTTCCCTTGAAAGCTAGAAAACAAGGGATGCTCTTGCTGCATCTGTAAATAGGCTGCTGTTTTTCTTTCTTTTTGTAGTTGTAAAGAATCATTCATGCCAGCGTAGTTAATGAGCTTCTGCAGCTGTTAAATGAAATTATATATTCTGTTCAACTAGGGCCGTCTAATGCTGCCATTGTCTCCTAGCCGTCGTGGTGTCTTTTCTAGCACCAGGACACTTCTAAATCACAATGGCTGGAGTTGTTCTTAGTCCAGGAGCCTCTGAGGTCTGAGGCAGACAGGCCTGCAGGAGAAGCTATTTTGGCAAAGGTAGCCACAATAGGATGTTATTTTTCCATATCACAGCTGCCCTCTTCAGCAAGGACTGAGGCATGCCAGAGGGGAACTATTCACAATTCTCTAAAAAGGTTTTTCAAGCAAAATTATTATCCACCGAGTTATACACAGACACTAACATTCAGTCTTCCAAGTAGGGCACTTAACTCCATAGACAGCTATGGCTGAGCGCGTTGACTCCGATGTGGTTCCTCTCTTCCTTCATGATGTTTCAGAAACACTGGAGCTTCCTGGGCAGATCTTTTAGTAGAAGCATGAAGACGCTTCAATCTTCCAATCTACCATTGCTCTAAATTCAGACTTGCACCTCTCGTCTTCCTCAGCTGTTTCTATGAAGTGATCACTTCTCTCTCGGGCACTCCGAAAGTTGTCAACTCTCCCTGTGCCAGTAGGAGGTCACTCGTTCTGGTGCCGCCAGGATCCACTCTGGGTCTCTGATACACAGCTGCCAACCTCTTCAGTGGGGTTGTGCTACCTGATGTGGTGGTGGGACAGGTGACAGCCAGATACTTTTTGGTGGAAAGGAAGTAACCAGGTTGGGGTTAACTGCACGAGTCTCTCTTACCGCACAGGAGTTATGGAACTCCGGGCGTCTTCATAAGTGCCCCTCTTTCTAAACACCTAACTCTCGCGCCTCCTCCATTGGAAAAAAAAAATGTAGATTTCTGTTCACAAACATTTTTACCATATGTTTAATGTAGGGGGAAAAAATATTAGCTAGGCAGTATTTGACAGTCTATTACATAAAAAAACAGCTTTCTGGGTTATTACCATAAATAACTAATAGAGTTAATCCTGGTTAAGTATTAATTTAACCAATTAAAGGATATTTAAGTCAAACATCAGAGAACAAATGAGTAAGCACAGGAAACAAAGATATTTGTATGAGTAGATATATGCAGACCTATGTGCAGCTACATATTCTTCTGCTTTCTTTGTCGCGTATTCCCAACTCCCATATGGACCTCCTGTAGGTAGCCAGTGTTTGTTGTTGATACATTTGAGCTGTTTGCATGGTAGGTGTTACATGAATCTAATTGTGTGATTCTGATGATTAGTTACAGCCACTGCATTTAATACTATAGCAATATATGCATGCTCTTCGAATCTCTTCACCTTTGCATCTCTGAACTTTTGGAGAGGAAGTTAAATCAGTGAAAAGCGATGAGGAAAATATCCTTGAGAGTCAAAACATTGCTTAATAAAAAGAGAAAACCACAGGAGCTCTCCATGTCTCAGTCTCCATTTATATTACTAAGGAGATGTGAAAAATATAGTCTGGAGACTATCTTATATTCTATAACTGGAGCATAACTATCTGCTGACACATAGGCCACTTAGGAAATATTGCTGAAGAACACATTTTCCAATAATCTCATGTCATCTCAGCCAAATTCATCTCTGAACTAACAAGAGCCCTTTCTGGGCTTCACAGATCTGCTCAGAGGTCTGTAATAAATGGTATATATTCAAGGACTGCTGCAGCGATAGTATTCATGCAGCCTGGCTAGAAACAGTCCCTCTCTTAGCATGGAGGGTGTTTAAGATGAAGACTGTCCCTTCGCACTGGCCTGCTAACTAAACAAATATGGTTGCCAGAGTGAATGATTAAATTCCACCTGGCCTCACTTGCTAGAGAATTTCACTCCTTTTTCTCCCACACAGCTTCCTACTTTTTATTAGATCAACAGTCTTCAGCTCTTGCAAATAATTGCTGTATTTTGCTAGTCATTACTACAGCAGTTTCCCACTGTTTATATTTTAAAACTAACGCTTGGATGAGTCTCCTTGAAGCAGAACAAATAAATATGTGTGTGCATCTGTGAAAATATTTATCTAAAATTTAATTAGTAAAAGTCCCAGTGAACTTTTGGTCTCACCGCTGTGCCTTGTATCATTTCAGAGACAATCGCATCATCAGGCTACTGTTACTTTACTAAACATGGGTGACTTCATTCCAGTGTTTCCTTTAGAAGACTATTTGGGAGACTCCCTTCCAATAGCGGAAGTGGCTTGATGAGGGCCAGTGTTCTCATTCCAGATCCTTCACATCTCTGAAAAGCTGCATCCTTTGTAGAAAATAGATCTGTATGTGTGCCAGAGTGTAACCCTGATGTTCATCAAGGGCGGGGGAGGAGGTCACATATTCCTTGTCTGTTTCAGCAGCAATTCTCCCATTTGGCAGGAGTTTGAGAGGAAGTATTTAACAATGGGATTTTATAAAATTCAATGTAGTAAAGAATGTTTTTATATTTGAATGGATTTAAGGAAGTTTTCTTTTTCTCCCCCCCCCCCAATAAGTGGAGGGTATTTGAGGGTAATGGTATCTGTGGATTTGTTGGGAGGATTTGGCTCTTTTATTGGACTTTGTAGAATAATCATTTTTCTATTTTATCATTTCCATGAAAGGTAACCCTCAGAAGATAAAGCTGTAGCCTCTTAACTTCATACTGATCTTAAATATTTTCCTTAAGGGGAATTAGTGAGGAAGTAAGTCTCTCAGGAAGGTTTAAAGCTGTGATTTTATTCAACAACCAGAGCTCTTTTAATGTCTCCATGCCAGAAACTATGAAGTTATTTTCTTTCACACTCTCACCATAAGAGCTGGTATTTTTGAAAGCCTGAAACACAAATAGCTTTATGTTAAAAATAAAATTTGCACAAAGGTGTACCTGTCTCATCCCCACTTTGCTTCCAACCACGTGAGGTCTCCAAGGGAGCCGCTGAAGCCACAAGTTTCCTAGATCTAGTGCCATCTATCAGACAGGGTCAAATGGTTGGTTAGCAGTTGTGATAGAAAGTTAGAGGCCATGTGCTGAGGAATAAAGGTACGGCCTTTTCCTCTAAGACCTTGTAGATTTATAGGTCTAGAATACAAGAATGGTTGAGGCCTTCCTTATCCATTGAGCCATGCCACCATAACACAGAGCAGTAGTTACCCAAAAACGTTTCAAGGTCTGCTAAGAAAAAGAAGAGCAAAATAATAGCACCAATGTACTTTTTAATTTATAGTAGCCTATTTAGACTTTGTTAATGTCTAATCTTTAAAACAAAGTAACTAAGATTCACTTGGTACAGGATCGTCGTAACATCATAAATTCTTCCTCTTGGCAGGGGCGTTAAGTCACTTGGTCTACGTCTCTATCAGATAACAACCCCAATCTGTCATCCAGACAATGTTTGGCTGTCTCCTGAGCCCAGGACCTCATTACCAGCATCATATTTTGCACATATAAAATTAATTCATTCACTTATTAGATGTCTGGTGAGCCCTTCCCACACAGAGTTATGGCAAGAACCGTGCAGCCTCTTCTTTCAAGGAATTAGCAGCTTAAAAGGAGATAAAGACTTGAAACCATTGATTGCAGGAGAGAACCTACGGTAGAGTTCTGCTGAGAATTTTAGAAGAAGGGGACATACAGAGTAGACCTGTTTTTCTTAGTGTGAGAATCGGGAAACAGTTCAAAACTTTTTTTGACTATACCGAAGGACACGTGGAGCCTGGGCAAGTGGATGAGTGGAGCAGGTACCCCAGAGAGATACAGAGCATGTGTAATACGAACGACAGAGGAGTGGAGAGCACAGGCTGCTCAGGTGCTCAGGCAGAGCAGCCGGCGATCGTGCTGCATCAGTGTGAGAGGGGGACAGATTCCGAACGAGACTTTTAAAAGTAGGGGGAGGAAGATGCCTGAAAAGGAGCGGGAAGAGGGGGGGGAGAATGAGGCTCGACTTGTGAAGAGAGTAGGCAATTCAAGGAAGAAGTCAGCGGTATCCACAGCTTCAGAGAGATGAAAGAACTGGCCTTGAACAAAAGGAGAGCCGTCTTTCCTGTGACGAAGGAAGGATGAGTGAATGAGAATAGACTTGAGCTCAGATGCAGTCACGTGGGGGACAGAATGTACAATACTCTAGGAACTAGGAAGTGGGGTAAGTCGGACTCACCTGAGAGGGATGTAAATGGGGACGAGGTGGAGGTTCGGAAAGCCTGCGGTGAGCATAGATAGAAAAGAGAGCTGACTGGAAGCTATTCTGTGCTTCACTGAGGGCCAGCTGAGATTAGAGACCATAAATTTGGAGAGGCGTGTATCCACTTGGTGTGACTTTTTCCAGCCTTATATTAAAAATCCTAATATAGGCACAAAGGAGGGAGAATCAGGTACACTGGAAATCCTGCCTGAGGAGAAAATGTGCCATTGTTTTGATGTGTAGCGCGCCATCACAGTAAAGAGTAATATGATGTTGTATGCAACTTTGGGGTATTTCTGGTAAATTATATGCTTATCCAAAAGCAGCTGTTCCCCCCTGATCCCCATCAGGACTCCACAGTCTGCTTGTGCCATTACCTCAATGTACTCAGAGCCCACAGATCTGGCTGGCTCAGTCGAGAGTCTGGAGTAGAATACATTGTTTTTATGACTCCTCATGCTTAGTTCCCTCCTTTCTCAAGCGTTATAAACTGACCTGTATACTTCAGTGGTTAACTGTATACAGCAGTGTCTGATTTATTTGACCCCATTCAGGAATGGGCTGATGATCCTCATAACTTTTCCCAGATAGGTGAATTATATCCCACTTAAAATCCCACTTAAAACTAAAACAACTAAAAAACAAAACAAAACAAAAACCAGTTTCTGTTGAAGAAGATGTATTTCTATTACTTGGCCTCTATAAAAGAGAGTAATGGACCTTATTTACAGCAGGTTCTTGATGACTTTGGGCCATGGTCATGAGCTAATGGTTATCAACATGAACTAATGGACTATGCTTATTGAGTGTATTCAAGCCTCTGATTTTTTTTTTCCAGTTTTGGTTTTGGGCGTTTGGGAGTTTTGAGGGGTCATTTCCTTGATAGTTGGGCTGTCAAATCACGTATCTTACATTGTTTTCTGATTGCTAATCTTCCTCTGACTAGAATGTACCTTAAAAGCAGAGATTTTATGCCAGATACTTCTCAATCCCACAGAGCACCTAGAACAATGCGAACAGAAGCTCCATAAATACTTGGTTGACTTCTAAAGATAGCACAGTTCTCCTAATGTCGGCTAAAACGAAATTAGCTTTTGTTGGCGGTCATCAGTGTTATTCAGGTTGGGCTTAATGTCAATTAAAACTCATTTCTTTTTCAAATGAATTGCTCTTTTGCCCCAATTGGTACTTTTTTGGCCCATTACCTGAGTTTAATAGGCATTCACATTTATCCCTAAGACCTGAGAAGAGCTGCAGTTATGTCCCCTTTCCCTCCGTAAGAAATTTCTTAGAAATGCTACCTAATTCTTCAGTTAGGTTTGGCCCGGTGATCTGTCAAAGTCCTCTTGGATCCTGATTCAGTTATCTAACATAATCACTAAGTTCTTGACTTTAATGTCAAATTGAGAAAGCCTTTATCTTCTAGCTTAATTGAAGATACTGGTAAAGATTGAAGTAAAATCATTGCAGAGGAACAGTCCAAGCAAGTGTACAGGCCTGGCCCTCAACACTCCCGTCCAAGTTATCTGTCTTACCATCAGTTCTTTGGGGGCACAGCTGCTCACCTATGAACCTTCCTACCTGTATTAGGATCTAGACTAAATTTCTCCACAAGGACATCTTGAGAGACTTGGTCAAATACACTTTGCCTAACACGTTTTCTCTGCCTGCCTGTCCAGTAACCCTATCAAAAATGGAGGAAATAGAAATCAACAGCCATATGGTATAAATGCAGTCTCCTGCCTGCCTTCTCTCCCAGTTCCTTCTCAGAAAAGATAAAAGGTCGTTCTGGATCAAAGACAGAGGATTTCAGATGCTGGTTTATCCATGTATTAAATATTTAGGAAGCAGTTACTCTGAACTGGACCCTGTGCTGAGAGTTTAGGGTACAGCTGTGAACAAAGGTCTGACATAATCTCTGCCCTCCCCCAGAAATGTCCATTATTGCCTGGCTGCTCTCACAGAGGCTGAAGAGTGGGAAGCAGCTGTCGTGAGTGACAGACCAGAGCTGGGAAATAACGTGCAGCCGTGGAAGCTTTTCAAGTTACTGAGATTGTAACATAAAAATATGGCGTCAAGGTCTAGATAGATTGAGAAACTGGTTGAACTATGTAACCAATAAACCCTAAGTAGCTGAAATCTGGCACAGCTTGTTTTCTAAAACATTTGGTATTAATAGACTTTTCACACCAGTAATTCAAGTGCATACTAGTGATAGCCTTCACACACACTAGTTAGCATGCTATAAAATTGGCACTGTCATCTGAAGTAAATGTCTTAGAACTTAGAACTGCCTTATAAGAATTTTTATTCTTTTGCCACAGGAAGAAAAAAGACCTAGCAGAACAATGAATCAATTTTTTACCACATTGCCCAAGTCTAATGTTCTTCGGAGAGTTTTCAGAGAATTGCTTATGCAATGTCCATCTCTCCCACTGTTTCTCCAGAGGGATCATATTAATCATTTTCTGAAAGCCCTTCTTTGTTTAGGTATGTGCTACACCTGGGCTGACTCTCCTACAGGCTTCCAAGTTGATCACACCCAATGCACAGATCTCAAAAGGACCTTACATAAGCATCCCAAGACTCCTGTTTAACCCTAACTCAGCTCCTTTTCCCCTTTTCCAGTGAAGGTTATTCCTGAGTCTAACGTGTAGTAGCCCCACTTAGAAAAGACTGTGGACAAGCAGTATTCATTCTTCCTTTGGAGCTCAATCCCTGCAGCAGCCTCCTTCTAGCTGCCTTCTGCTCTCTAAGGACCCCACAGGCCAGGGTGCTGGAGCACAAACCCCTCCCATTGACCAAAGGGAAGGCAATGTTTCCTTTTCTCACTATTGCTGTTTTCTTCCCGTATCCCTTTATATATTTTCCTGCTAGTCTCTTTACTTCTCAGACTTCTTTCAAATCCCTCGTTCTCTGTATAGCAGCTTCCTCTGCAAATGTGTATCACACTTAGATGTGAAAACTTGCCTAAATGAAATTAGGTGCATATGTGATGCCAGATATGCACATGACTCACTCTCTTGCTTCATTTAGTTTCCTGGTCAAATGTCACTTTAGTAAGAAAGGCCTTACTTGACCCCCCCCCACCTCTATCTAAAATAGCTTTTCTTCCCCGCTGATCATTTAACCTATTCTCACACCTGTCATAGTATGTGTCATTTTCTTCATTGATTCTGTCTCTTCCTGCTCACCATGAGATCAGGAACTCACTGCTGTATCCCTGTAGCCTAGAACAGTGTCTGGCATATAATAAGCCCATACACTTTTTTGAACAAAGAAGAACCTATTAAATTTTGCCAGTTAAGAATCTTGAGGTTTATCTTAATGAGGGTGTATTATCATCTTTGTTTTAAAACTTAGTATACTAAAGTTCAGAGCTTCTCAAGGTCATACAAGTGGTAAGTGGAACCAACATCCACGCTCAGATCTGCTGACTCCGTTTATTCCTAAGACCCAATGAAATGTCTCAAAATAGAGATGACTTAATTTTAGAAATATTTATTGGTATGTCTTTGTAAAAAATGCATAATGAGCATAAAGGGCAGTGCATTATACTTTATTATAAGCACCTGCTTATTAGAATATGTTAATTCCTTATCAGAATTAATAAGGCCAGAATATCCGTTATAATTAATATGAGGGTTGCATATCAATCTAGTGCTTCAGTTTTTCTCTACCAACTTTTAATTTGAACTGATTAAGAAAAATAAATGGCTAATTTAATTTTACTTTTCCTTTCTTTTGCCTAATTCTAAAGTGACTGCTCATTCCTCAAGATTTAACTCTTGTTTTATTTTCCTCCCTTTTGGAGAGGGTGGAAAGATGGTGGGGAAACACATCTTTCAAGTTATAAATTATGCTTCTTTCAACCCCACATTTGTCTGTTGCTTCCCTAGAGACACTCAGGCACTGGGGCTTAAGCAACTAGATTTGGAGCCAGTCACATTTTCTTTGTTGATGCATTCTAACTTTCTTTTGCTTCTCTTGCGAACTCCTCAGTCTTCAGATGCATTGGAAAGAAAATGTACAGTTTTCGGATGAATTTTCAGATATTAGAATTTCATCTGTTTTCAAAGATTTTCTTGGTAGGAAGGAGATAGAGTGGACTGGGCTGGAAGATTTTATTTTGCAAAGGTAACAAGACAGCATATTCTTTTATCATAAGACTTATCATAAGTTTATTTTTTTTCCACCTTAAACAGGCATTCAACTTTAATATAATGAAAAAATAAAGGTCTGTAATAAATGTATTCTATGTATATATACACAATTAGAAAGACATAAAACTTAAGTACTAACTGTGACAATGTCCCCAAATATTTTAATACTGATTTGCTTTTAAAACTTCAGCACATTTTCTTCTCTGCTCTATTCTACTGGGTTCTGTTTTCCATCAAAAGAAAACATTCTGTCACATTAATATACAATAGCAGCAAAAAACTGCACAAGGATACCACCCTCAGTGCTGCAAAAACTTTTCTTAAAATATAAGGAGTCACCTTATAATTTATTCAGGTTTTACTGAACATAACTAGCCAACTGAGAACTTTTAATATTTTTGCTAATATTTTAAAAGCACAGTCAATTATTCTGTGGTGAGCAAACATCTTTTGAATTACCTAGAAACATTTCATCATTTATCTAAGTTTCATCAGTTTGAGGCTAGGTGCTCTCATGTCCTTTATTTTAAAACTTGTTGAAACATTGAGAAAATAGTAACTAAAAAGTCCCCAAAGAAAAACAATTTATAATCCCAGTCTTCACATCTCAGTGTTTTAGCTTTTGCCTATTATCTTGCAGTGCCTGCCTATCATGTGCTACCCTGAAAGTCATACTGAGCTTTTAAAAATATATACTTCAATCTCATATTAATCACTTAAATGACTACATTATGTGTATATACCACATTGTACCAAATTACTGTTTAAATTGTTTTAATTTTGATGGCTAATGTTCCTATATACTTTTTGGTTCTATCACTTTATCTTCTTATGATAAATTAAGCATATCACCAAGTCAAAAACATATATTTTTAGCTACACTGAGTATAACAGATTTGCTACAGCCATGCCTGTACTTGTGTATGTGTGTAGATGTTGCTAATTTAATAGATGCAAAATGCTAACTCAGAAAATTCATGTACTTGAATTTTTTTAATTACAAAAAGTAGTGATGTCTATATTTTATTGTATTTATTTTGTGGGGAGTTATGTATTCATGGCTATGGAAACAGGCATTTCTCAACTCCACTATTGCATATTGAAACAATGATAGACAAGAGATGATAAAGACATTGCATGATGCCCAGAGAATTAACTTGAAATTTTATATAGTACCCCGAGACGTTGTAAAAGACTATAAAGTATTCAGGTACATTTGAGGTTCCTGTGCTTTTCTAATATCGTCATACATAAATATAAAGCTATATAGACTTGACTGTACTCATATTTTCATTCATTCATACTCATTCTCTTTAGGCTGTGTATGTTTACATAGATGCAGAGAGACATCTTGAGTTCAGATCTTAACTCTTGGGTGATTTTGAGCAATTTTAAGCCTCAATTTCTTCATCCGAGTAGGTTTATTCATAGCATTATGATAATTAGCATTTAGTGTAAGGCTTGGAACGTGGAAATCACTCAGAATCTTAGCCATTATTATTAAAGTCTGATCTATCATGTTAACCCAAAACTCTGATTATATGTGGTTTATTCAAGTAATTCAATTTGGATTAATTTTAAATTAAATGGAATTAATTTTAAAAATTCATTTTCTTTTTGTAACTATTTGGGGAATGTATAATACTCAGTAATATATTACTTTTATGTATATAATATTCAGTATATATTAGTTAACAGTAATTGATAGCATTGCAGCTGCAAATATGTGGTACTGGATATTTTTCCTAAAGCAAGTCTAAGTGATAAAAGCATGCCGCCATCATCATGAGGTACATGTAATGCCTCTCCACACGGAGGATGGTGCACTAGGTAGTATAATGTAGAAAACATGAGTGTTGCCCATTACAACTTTATAACCTAAAAATAACAGTGACAAAGACAGAGAGATTTGCTCTATCATTCATAAGTTGACCATGGATAAATTGTGGGAGATTCCACTAAATAAGAAACAAACTATAATAATATAAAATAAACTGAACAGATTAAAGCTTACAGGAAAGGAAACATAGGAGCTAAGGAGCTGTAGTGGACCACAGGATGAACAGCAGTCAAGAATTTAGGCATCGTCCTGCTGTATAATAGGATGTGACCTGTAAAGTCAGGCAGACCCAAGTCTGGACTCCCATCACTTATCAGCTCTGTGACTCAGGATAACCTCATTGAATTTCAGAAGGAAAAAAACAAAACAAAACAAAACTTTCATTTAAGTACAATATTTGTTGTCCAGTAGGCACTTAGTAAATACTTTGCTTCTTATCTCGTTATTCACAAAGGTAACATGAAATACATACCAACCATAATATATTTGAAAACTGGCAACAACTCCTCCAACATCACTATTTAGCAGAGTATGTAAAAGAACTGAAGTTATTAAATTTGGGAGCCCATTTAAGAGAAATGACTTTTCTGATACAAGCATTTAAAGCTCTACATTTACCTCTATGTGAGTCTTAACTGCATCCCACAAATTTTGATGTTGTGTTTTCATTTTCACTCAGTTTAAAATACTTTATTTCCCTTATAATTTGTTTTATGACTCATGAGTTATTTATACATTTGTTGTTTAATATCCAAATATTTAAAAATTTTGTAGATATCTTTTTGTTAATTCATTTTTAACCTAATTGTGATTAGAGATTATGCTCTGTATAAATTCATTCTTTTAAGCTATATTTAGACTTCTTTTATGGTTTAACACATAGTCTATTTTCATGAATGTTCTCTATGTACTTGAAAAGAATGTGTGTTTTGCTGTTGTTTGGTGGAGTGTTCTATAAATATCATTTAAACCAATATGGTTCATAGTATTGTACAACTCTGTTATTCCTGATTTTCTGTCTGCTTGTTCTGTTTCTGAAAGAAACATATTTAAGTCATCAACTTAACTATAATTTTGTAATTGTCTTTCTCCTTTGAAGTTGATAATCTTTTGCTTCATGTTTTTTTTAATTCTGTTATTGGATACATGTATGTTTATAATTGTTATAAATCCCTCCCGTATTGGCTCTTTTATTATTATGAAATGTCTTTGACTCTAGTAATACTTCTTGTGTTAAAGTCTATTTTATCTGATCCTACTATAGCCACTAAAGCTTACTTATAAATACTGTATATATTTTCCAACCTTTTACTTTCAACCTGTTTGTATTTTTATATTTAAAGTTTATTTCTTGCATATAGCACACAGTTGAGTCTAGCTATTTTTGTACAGCTTGGCCCAACAATGTCTGCCTTTTGATTAGAGCGTTTAGTCCATTTATATTTAATGTAATTAGTGATAGAATTCAATTTCTGTCTCCCCCTTTGCTATTTGTTCTCTATCTCTTGTTTTCTTCTTTCCTTCCTGCTTTTGTGTTAAATATTTTCTAGTATACCATTTTAATTTGGTTGGCTTTTTATAGCTATATTTATTTGTGTTATTCTTCTAATCGTTACTGTAGTGACTACAGCTTTTTTAGTTTGTCATAATCAACTTAAAAGTGCTATTGAATATATATATCTTGTAACTCTATAGTCCCACTTACCTCCCCTCCATCCTTTGTGCTATTGTTTTTTATATATGCTACATCATTATACTTTAAAACCCAGCAGTCATATGCCTTCAAGAACTTGAGATGAAAAGTATAAAAAGTGATGTTAAAATCCCTAGGTAGTTATTTTAATAAATTATGTATCTAAAATAAATCTTAACAATTCATTATTATAATTTTATTAGTTATGAGAATTTCCAACTGTTATCTTTACTTTAAGAGGTGTACCCAGTATCAAGTAGAGAACAAGAGAAGTGCCAGGTTATAAGCTAAACTCACTCATTTGCTCCCTGATCAAATCTGCCTCAGTCAAATAACAGATCATCATAATTATGGATTGTAGGTTTGCCCCCCAAAAGGCAAAACTGAAAATGTAAAATACTTGACCGCCCTCCAAAGATCTACTTTACTGCATTTTAAATCATTTAGCATTCACTGTCACTATGTATAGGTTTTTTAAAAATTCAGGCTTGTGGTGACCCATTTATTTAGAATTCAGAAACTATAGTTTAGTAACTATGACATATAAATCACTGACGGGGAAAGCCTACTTGCTTATAATGGACATTTCTTTCCAACTGCAACAACCAGCAGTGCTTTAGGTTATAGTGACACCTGGTGGTACCGTTTTGTTAGAATATTTTCTGATTTGAGCTGTTTTGTCTAAAACTTTTTTTAAAGTAATCATTTTTCTCACCTAGGATGTGCCTTTAAAGGCTTCTCCCTTTCTGGACCCACATCCCTTTATGTGGCAGGAATACTTGGGCCGGAAGCCCTGCTGCCAAGAGCAGCCTTTGTCCTTTACATGTCCCCCTTGGGCTTGAGAAAGAGATGCGTGCCCTTGTACAGGAGAAAACGAAGGCAGAAAGAATAAAGACATTGTTATGTGCTAAGTTTGGAAATATTAACACTAATAACGTGTTTTGAAGTGCTTATGCAGATGTGTATTTAGTGACTTTGCACCTGGCATACTCCATGAGGGGCACGCTGTGTTATCGTTTTATAGATGGAAAAGCTGAGGCTCAGAGAGGGTTCTAGAGAGTACCCAAGGTCACAGAGTTGACCAGCTTAATCAAATCTCCAGAGAAGTCAGAATTCCAGTGGGAATTAATCTCTAATTTTGAGAGAGGATTTTAATATAAATTTAAAAATTATATATATATATATATATATATACATATATATATATAAATATATATATATAATGAGTACATTCTCTTTTTTAAAAAAATTAATTATTGCCAATAAGGTTGAAATCTTCTTTGATACCCAGCCTTAGTCCCCTTCTGCTTTCCCCAGAGGTCATTACCTCTGTCAGTTGGGTGTGTAGCTTTTCAGAATTACCACCAACTTCCTCACACACCCACACTTTGTATTAAATGTAGAGATGGGTTATGTGTTTGGTGCACTAAAGATAGTATTTGGCCAAAGTAACTTTATACTGGTAAAACCTCTTCAATGGAGGGAGGCTACTAGCTTCATCAAAATATGAATTCATGCCACTAAATATTAATATAACAATTTGATACCCTATAGCTATGACAGTTATTTCTAAAGTTATTCTAGCTGTTTATAGTAAATGTTCAAGATTTAACTAAAATATTGGCAGAACTAGCATTTGAGTCTTCTAGTGGATGTCCCCCTGGGCAGCACTGCCAAGAACCCCTTTTCTTCTGTCACAGTGTGACACACTCCCATCACCATGGCTGGAGCCCAAATTAGCAAATTTTAAACACAAGACCCACCATTATTTATTGTGACTGAATTCATCGGAATGACCTGCAATTTGTAACCTTGCTTACAGAATGTATGGGAAGAGAACTGCAAAAAGTGCCTTTTAAAATTTTTCGTTTGGAGTTTTTCTATCATTTTCATTGAAAATCCACATACATGCTCATTTAAATCTTTAGCTCCCATAATGATTTTTTAAATGTGCATATTTAAACGGAAACTAATTATCTTGTTAAGCAGTAAAAATGTTAATTTATCTACATCCTTGTTTTCCCTTCTGGGCACAATAATTTAAATGAAATAGTATAAACAAAACAAAACAAACAAATAAATACAATCTAAGGGAATCAAGAGCCCAAAGAATTTTCAAGGAAAGCATGATTGCAGAGGTTGCATCACATTGACTGGTCTCCTACCTCTGGGAATCTACTGACAGCACCCTACACACAAAGATGACACGAACTTCGGGCTCTTCCTTCACACTACAGAATTTACTAAATGTTAGACTTAAACAGGTTGATTTGAGCTACAGTGAGAACTTCAGACAGAATCACTTTAGGCACAGATTCAAAGTACAGCACTTTGGGGTCAGGGACGTAGAGCTTTTCTCCCCAGGATGTACATGAGAAGTTTAATTAAAGTGGGGTGGACTTTCTCAAAGCAAATACTTGAAAATAACGCCATGGAATTTTTGAATTAGATAAATTTCCATGAATTTTAATGAACATACCCTGTGCTTATATCTATTTTAAGGTCACAGTATTGTTAATTATCCATATATTGTAACATTGGAGGGAGGCATTCTGTATTTGTCATTTTCCATTAGGATCTCAGGTAAACATAAACAAACTAGAGTAAGGACCTTTAAAGTTATTATAAATAAAAGAGTCTGACTGAAAATCAAGTGTGTGTTGTCACATTTTCATTGAGATTTGCTCATAATTGTTCCTTGGAAATTTCCATATAGCTCATTAGTCGTTAACAGTATGTCGCATTGTGAGAGTTTCTATTTTGTTTCCAACTAAGGGAGGAAGGGTGATGGTTCCCTATTAAATGTTCCTATCAAACAATGGGCGAAATGAAAGTGGAACGAAACGGCAAATGTATGACCTAGGTTGAGGGAAGAGAGGGGGTAACAAATTAGCTTGAGGAGATATGCCCATAGACTAAGGCGCAAGCATGCATGCTCACCAGGGAATTTGCAACATCTCTAAAATGCAACAATGGTAGGAGACCTGGAGCTTGACTAAGAATTAGTAACTCTCATGACTGGGCAAGGCATGAGTAGCTGAAAATCCTGAGTGAGTACACATGATACATTAAGCCTCAAAACTGATAGCTGCTTTTTCTCTAGTCAGTCATTCATGGCTACTATAAAACGGCTACATTTTAACTTAAGAAATGAGATTTGGAGAAAGCTACTGTGTACCTTAAAAGGTGATGTGTACTACCTATTACTGTAGAACTTTTTAAAATCAGGTAATGATTTTTTTGAATATAGACTGTACCAAATATGATCAGATATAATATACACTTGAAATAAATATGTTTTCATTTAGCACTCAAAGTGACCAAATTACGAGTTTATCAGAAATTGGTCTTATGTGACTAAAATGCCTATTCAATCAGAAGCCCTACTTAAACAAAGAGTAGAATCCATTTTACAATAGGAACGTCTCAGCCTTCTCTTTGAGTTTTAAGTCATCATTTTATGTAACAAATTATTTTAATGACTGTATTTAGTCAGGGTGTGGTTCTTTCCAGTTAGAACATTTTAAACTCTTAAATCATTATTCAATAGACAGACCCAACTATTAAGGCCATTTCCTTTCTTTCGTGTTCATTTATAAACTGTTTACATGCATTTCTCCTCTGCACTTAGCTTGTACCCTGGTTTTTCTCCATTTGAAATCCATCACCAAAAAAATAAATAAAATAAAATCAATCAAACTGTCTTCATGAAAAGTTAACTTTCCAAAAGGTTTTGCTGTCATTTAAGGAAAGATTACTTGTGATGCAGTAATTTCTATTCTGAGCCATGAGTTCCTTAGAAAAGTGAAGCAGCCTAACCTTGAATTACTTGGGAGTCTAAAAACAAATTTTCAGAAACTGATAAATAGTTATGTAAAAATTTAAAACCCGAGTAATCTTTAAATTATTAACAAATTGCCAGATGGCAGATAGCATCAGGCATTCATTTCCTTCCTTCCTTCATTCCTTCTTTCCTTCCTTCCTTCCTTCCTTCCTTCCTTCCTTCCTTCCTTCCTTCCTTCCTTCTCAAATGTTTACTGGGAATCTCCTGTAGTGCCAAACAAACCCTGGCTACATGTTGTGAATTTTTTCCACTGAAATGAAGTGGAATGAAATATAGTGTTTTATAGAGAAACAGGTAAGCAAATAATTGTAATAAAATGCAAGCACTGTGATGGTTAAAGGAGGGAGTGAACAGTTCCTCCCCAGGTTGGGGGAAAGGCCCAGGTGTTGGGATGGCGAGCACCACAGGATGAATACTGGACTTGGGGTTTGAAGACTGTGTGGTCATTCACCCGCTAAAGGGTGAGTGGATGTGTAGAAACAATGAACAACAGCCATGTATGATTTAGTCCTTCAAAATGTCTTTGTCCCTTCAGTTCTGAGAGCATTAAATATTCTTTAAACGTGGGTTCATAGGCTTTCCTGCCCGATCCACTAAAGGGATCGTTGGTGCTCTTTGCAGCTCTTTCCTCACCACCGCTCTTCATATTTATTTCCTCCTGCGTGAAGGCCTCGTTCGCCCAAGCCAGACTTGGGGATTACCCGCCACTTCCCCGTCTCCTCAGCCCGCCCCTCCCCTCAACAGTCACTCACTCAGTTCTGTCCTTTTTCTTTCTAATATTTCCTATTCATTTTCTCTGTGCCCTTACTACCATTCCTTAATTACTGCTCCCATGGCGCCCCCTACACTGTTGCAATAATGCTCTTCTTACTCCCCTTACTTGCAGCCTCACAGCTTGAGTAAACCCACTTGCCTGCTTATAATCTTTCACTGGCCTTCAGTTTGGAGATAATGCCCACACTTCTTAGCCTGGTATACAGGAACCTCCCTCCCCATCACTGCCCCTCTGCCCACCCCTGCAGCCTCACCTCTCTTCACCCACGTGCATCGTGCATCGTTGGCTCCAACTCTGCTGACTTCCTGAAAGTGTCAGCATACTCGTCTCCAGCTGTGTGACTGTTGTTCCTGGTATGCTTTAAGCTACTGTATCCCTCTCCCTGCCCACCCCTTCCAAATCCCCATTAGCACCATCTCCACCTAGCTAACTGCATTCAGTCCTTAAGACTCAGCCCACCATAACACTTACAGCAATGGTTTGTGTGTCTGTCTTGCAGTTCAGGCCATGTCTTTCTTGAGAGCAAGAGTGATACCATTAATTTCTCCTCACTCAGAATTTAAAACATTGCCGGTATATGACAGGCACAAATGTTTGCTGGATGAATTAATGAACAATGTCCACTAATAGTTTGAAATTATGTGCCAATTTTGGTTTAGAGTGTGGTGGTCTTTTAACCATGAAGGTTTATTTTGTGATGTATTGATGACTTTCGTTTTCACCCAAGTTTTCTTTTTTTGTACACCACAGATCAATCTAGCAAATGAAGTTCTAGATCCATTTGAATAAATCATTCTTAGAAAATAACTTTAAGTATCAACTAACTTCATTCATGGATATGCCTCTAAAGATTTACTTCCTTCCAAATATTAGATTTTTACAATTTCAGCATTATGTTAGCAATTTGCAATCCGCCACTTTTATGTATGTAATTTGTGTCCTATTACATTTACGTTTTGCTCATTTGACTGAATTTATGACTACATAACCCATAATTAAAGTAACTTTCAGTAATTAAACTGATAGATGGGCATCTGTCTGCAGCACAGTTCAGCCATTGTTCTCAGTTAATACGCAGCAGTTGGAACAAAGTTGTATATAGCTCAGAGAGTGAGAACTGGATTTCACACATCTTCTCATATACAGAAAGGAAAAGTGTGCTACTTAAGGGGTGGGTCAATCTTTTGAGACTGTTTTGGGTAATCATAGGATATTGAAAATCCAATGTTAACAGCATCCATAAGTGGACAAGGCCAAAGCTGTGGACCCCAGGAAAGTCCTAGGATGTGCAGAGCAGGAAGAGAACAAGAATGGAGCAGGTGTGAAAAAGTAGCTTCCTGTGACCTCCCCATCCACCCTCCAGCCCCAGTATAAAACGAGCCATAATTTACTCCCAAGTATACTTTTCTGATCTTTCCTGGAACACATTATAGTTTCTTGAAATGATGCTGGGTTTCTTGAGGCTTGTGTCGCTGACTGCCAACCCTACCCTAGAGAGCACTGAGTGACAGATACTGTAAACATCCTACACTCTCAGCTGTGGAAAGTAAAAAGGCTGGGAGAAGGCTGTTTACTCTGTCTGCCTTGGAAATCTACTAAACAGAAACGGATCTGGAGTATTTTTATATGTGTCTTATAATTGGTCCTAACCAGTATTTCTTTATGAGGTCAACTCTAAAAGGGTAGAAAAGTACATTGACTGAGTCATGCTAACAAATACAAAATAATTTGTAAGATCAGTTTCCTTCCAAACTAACAATGTTTAAAAAAGATAAAAAGGTTATCAAATGCCCAAGAGATTAATGTTCTGGTAACTTATATGAGGCTATATTTGTAGATTGCTGTAGCCTTGTGTATTTTATATATATATATAATATTATATATATTATATATATATTATATATATTATATTACATGCCTGCACATTAAGCTGAACAATTCCTCATGAGCCTGAATATCATTCCACACTGAGTTTGGCATTTTTTGAAGCAAAACTTCTGCTGTCCTGGGATTTGTGTTTGTCAAGGATCAGATGCAGCTTGGAGCCCCAACCCATTCCAAAGAGTCGTAATGATGAAGATATTAATAAGTCCTGCTATGTAAAATATAGTTACACATCTTGAGAAAAGACAGGATTGTGGGGGAGCAGGTGCGTTGCAAGAAGAGGATTTTAAGGAAAATCTACAGAACTAACTCCCAGGTTGAACCTTAACCAGAAAAACCATAGCTCTACATTTCTTCTGTGTAAATAATTTAAATCAAAGATTGCTTGAACATCCAGTCTAGAGTTTAACTTACCCACCCAAAATTTGAGTCCCTCTCTTGTTTATTTTAAATCATTGTTAAATACATATTCGCAAAGAGCATATTTAAATAAGGTATGCTCTAATATAGCAAGCCCTTAAAAAGACTAAAGTCACAAACTTAATGCCTGCTTTGAATAGTAAATGAACCTGGACACACTGACTTGCCTATATTGTCTTGACATATCAACGTATGCCAGTCATTTAAGCTAAAAGACACGCCACTGCTTTAAAGTACTAGAGGAACTTTTAATTTCACCTTCTTGCTGAATGCAGAATCTAAGACAATAGGAACAGTTGTTTCACTTGAGCCTGACAAAAAAAAAAACACCAATAAATATGATTACCTTATCATGTGGTTTCAAGAAAGTATTTGAAATAACTGGTCTTGCAGCCGTGCAGACACTGCTCAAGTGCCTGCCAAGCAACCCCAGCTCCCGTGAGGCATTAACCTTTTCAAATTTTCCCTGCAGGCTTAAGGAAGACCTCCTTGATGATAATGCTCTGTAGTCTGCCCAAAGAAATGGGCACTGTGGATATTTGAAATTTTGCTTTCTGCCAGGAGGTGCAGATTATATGGGTAAGTGACAAAGCAGCTAAAAGGAATGACCCACGTACCTTTCCAGAGCTTTTTAGTTACTCTGCCTAAATGACAAGGGGAGGCATTCAGGTATTCCTGATGCAAGTTGATTTTGACTTTCAGTCATGAATATAGCTATTTCAAAGCTTGTTGAAATATGTGTTCACAGTCCATCAGCCTAGAAATATTTGTTGAGCACCTACTATGTACCAGTTCTAGACACTGTATGTATACCAGTAAACAGAAACAAAATCCTTACTTTCATGAATCTACCAATAAACATACAAAAGGTCAGGATATAAACATCGTATTTATTCTATGTATCTAAAACATGTACTTTTATTTGATGGTGTTATTGCCTTTTTTGAATCTTTCAAAACTAAATGAATTTAAATATTTTGGAACACTTATTTCATTGTCTACAAAAAATACCTCTATATATAAACCTATACAATATTGTTAGGTTTCGCATTTAGCATTATTCTTCTAAATATGTTCCCACTGTTACTAGCCTGTTTTGTGACATGGGTAAGTGGTATTCATAAACATGCCATAGAGATCACTGTTATGTATTTATACCGGAGGTGCCAAAAAGTGTATACACATTTTAAGAGATGTTATCTATGTATTACTTTTCAAAGTTGAATTACAGTAGCAGTGTGTAATTGCAGAAGTCATATGTAACTTGTATTCATCTTTAGTTATCAGTATATATTGAGTATTACAATTTTAATACAGTTTTTTCCTTCCTTAAAATGTGTATAGATTTTTTTGGCACCCTCTGTATTTATTGAGAAGATATTGTTAAGCAGTTATATAATATAAAAGGTTAAATGTATATGTTTTTATATATGCTTTCATGTATTACATATATTATACAAATTATAATTGTATATAATATAAATAAATGTTATTAACTTAAACCTTACTCTCTTCAAGTTTAAAGTTCTCCAGCTACTGATAAGAATGATTCATCTTTACTATATTTGTACAATATATTTGTTGTTTGCTATATGTATATTATAAATACTTTAAAACAACCATTTTTAAATAAATGTAAACATCCATTTATATTTGAAAAATCATAAGCTGTAACTGACAATTCTTTGTAAGCCTAATTGTATAATAAAAATGCAACAGAAATAAATGCTTAATACATATATACTTGATTCATTTATAAATTCATGGCCTCCTTGTCTCTATTTAAATTAGCAGGTCTTTATAATACAAATACTTTTATGCCTAGTGGTGATCTATTTCTATAAAACTACTCAGGCATAGATTTCTCTGGATTTAAATATAGTTCCTCTACCGTCTTCATTTTAAAATAGCAGAGAGCAAGTGATGATTATAAAGAGTGATTCTTGAGTGTTACTTTGGTTAGCTGTAATTGAAAAGCAATGTGTATAATACACAAAAATCAGTTGTATTTCTATGTATCAGCAAAAAACAAAAAATTAAATTTAAAAATACCATTTAGAATAGCAACAAAACTATCCAATATCCCAAGGATAAATCTAATAGGTTGTATAATACCTTATACACTGGAAATTGAAGAATGCTTGAATAAAATGGAGAGATATACAATGGCCAAGGAGAACAGGACTCAGTATTGTTAGGTGCCTAATATTGCCTAAGTCAACGATGTAGGTTCAATAGAGTCCCAAACAAAATCTGAGCAGG